>NC_090753.1:96021175-96023675 GCF_036898095.1 Palaemon carinicauda | reverse complement strand
GAAAGCTTTTCAAACATACTATAGAAACTAAACCATTAATAGTTTATTTAAAATTAACATTCGACGATATTGAAATATAAACATTTCAAACCCAGTAGAATATTTTCATAACTATTTGCCCCGTGTGTAAAGTAAATAATCTATTAAAGTAAATATATATAAACCTAATAAAAAAACTATCAATATATACTAAATAAATTATGTATATTTTGAATTTATCTATTGTACAGATAAATAAGTGTTTGATACATATGAGGAAATTAAATAATCACACAAAATCCGAGACTTTAGAAATCTCGAAAACATTTTGAAAGGTCTAGATTCTAGACCTTTCAAAAGTCACATAACAGACTTCTAAAAGGTCTAGATTCTAGACCTTTCAAAAGGCACATTACGGACTTCTAAAAGGTCTAGATTCTAGACCTTTCAAAAGGCACATTACGGACTTCTAAAAGGTCTAGATTCTAGACCTTTCAAAAGGCACATTACGGACTTCTAAAAGGTCTAGATTCTAGACCTTTCAAAAGGCACATTACGGACTTCTAAAAGGTCTAGATTCTAGACCTTTCAAAAGGCACATTACGGACTTCTAAAAGGTCTAGATTCTAGACCTTTCAAAAGGCACATTACAGACTTCTAAAAGGTCTAGATTCTAGACCTTTCAAAAGTCACATTACAGCCTTCTAAAAGGTCTAGATTCTAGACCTTTCAAAAGTCACATTACAGCCTTCTAAAAGGTCTAGATTCTAAATATTTCAAAAGTCACATTACAGACTTCTAAAAGATCTAGATTCTAGACCTTTTTTTGAGTAACATAACAGACTTCTAAAAGGTCTAGATTCTAGACCTTTTTTGAGTAACATAACAGACTTCTAAAAGGTCTAGATTCTAGACCTTTCAGAAGCCACATTAAAGACTTCTAAAAGATCTAGATTCTAGACCTTTTTTGAGTCACATTACAGACTTCTAAAAGATCTAGATTCTAGACCTTTCTTGAGTCACATTACAGACTTCTAAAAGATCTAGATTCTAGACCTTTCAAAAGGCACATTACAGACTTCTAAAAGATCTAGATTCTAGACCTTTCAAAAGGCACATTACAGACTTCTAAAAGAACTAGATTCTAGACCTTTCAAAAGTCACATTACAGACTTCTAAAAGGTCTAGATTATAGACCTTTCAAAAGGCACATTACAGACTTCTAAAAGATCCAGATTCTAGACCTTTCAAAAGGAACATTACAAACTTCTAGAAGATCTAGATTCTAGACCTTTCAAAAGGCACATTACAGACTTCTAAAAGATCTAGATTCTAGACCTTTCACAAGTCACATTACAGACTTCTAAAAGATCTAGATTCTAGACCTTTCACAAGTCACATTACAGACTTCTAAAAGATCCAGATTCTAGACATTTCAAAAGGCACATTACAGACTTCTAAAAGATCTAGATTCTGCCCTCTATAGGGTCTAGATTCTAGACCTTTCACAAGTCACATTACAGACTTCTAAAAGGTCTAGATTCTAGACCATTCAAAAGTCACATTACAGACTTCTAAAAGATCCAGATTCTAGACCTTTCAAAAGGCACATAACAAACTTCTAAAAGGTCTAGATTCTAAACCTTTCAAAAGGCACAGACTTCTAAAAGGTCTAGATTCTAAACCTTTCAAAAGGCACATAACAAACTTCTAAAAGGTCTAGATTCTAAACCTTTCAAAGGCACATAACAAACTTCTAAAAGGTCTAGATTCTAAACCTTTCAAAAGGCACAGACTTCTAAAAGGTCTATATTCTAGACCTTTCAAAAGGCACATAAACTTCTAAAAGGTCTAGATTCTAAACCTTTCAAATCTAAAGTCACATTACAGACTTCTAAAAGATCCAGATTCTAGACCTTTCAAAAGTCACATTACAGACTTCTAAAAGATCCAGATTCTAGACCTTTCAAAAGTCACATTACAGACTTCTAAAAGATCCAGATTCTAGACCTTTCAAAAGTCACATTACAGACTTCTAAAAGATCCAGATTCTAGACCTTTCAAAAGTCACATTACAGACTTCTAAAAGGTCTAGATTCTAGACCTTTCAAAAGTCACATTACAGACTTCTAGGAGTCATTAATGTGCCTTTTCAGTCACATTACAGACTTCTAGGAGTCATTAATGTGCCTTTTCAGTCTGTCAGTTTTTAACTTTGCTATTTTTTATGACTGCGAGAGTCTGTGTCACTATACTAATCGCAAGTTATATAAACTAATTAGGCTATAAAATAACGCATATTAGCTGATTGCCGAAGGGGAACTTTCATAATATAGATTTAATTATCTCTGGAATAATTATTTACTCTTATATAAAGTTTTCTTACTCGAGTAATTGGTTAGCTTGAAAGTTATATTAAATAATTACTTCGAAAGTAATCTCCTTAAGTAATTACTTAGCTTGAAAGTTGGGTCTCAAGTAATGCTTTAGTTTGAAAGTACACACATATATATATATATTA
>NC_090753.1:96017206-96020675 GCF_036898095.1 Palaemon carinicauda | reverse complement strand
CTCTAAGCATCATAACTTAACAGCGAAACTATTCACGTATTGGAAAGCGGCGTCGTATATCTACGAGATAAAGACCTCGAGTCCATGACTCAGTCTTCAACTTGGGAGGCGAGCGATACATTAATAGGAAGTCTTAACTCGCCCTCAGAGACGTGAAGTGGTTTCCCCCAAAATAATGGTCCAGAAGGCGGTGCCAAAACGGGCTGGCAAACGAGGTAGTTTGGGAGACTGGCAAGGGGGGGGGGGGGGGGGTTGAATCATATTTCGGGCCATGTTTATATTGTTGGAGGTCAGAGTAGCTTCAGGGTCATATTTATATTGTTCGAGGTCAAAGAAGCCTCAGGGTCATATTTATATTCTTGGAGGTCAAAGTAGCTTCAGGGTCAAATTTATATTGTTGGTCAAAGAAGCCTCGGGGTCATATTTATATTGTTGGAGGTCAAAGTAGCTTCAGGGTCATATTTATATTGTTGGAGGTCAAAGAAGCCTCAGGGTCATGTTTATATTGTTGGAGGTCAAAGAAGCCTCAGGGTCATATTTATATTGTTGGAGGTCAAAGAAGCCTCAGGGTCATGTTTATATTGTTGGAGGTCAAAGAAGCCTCCGGGTCATGTTTATATTGTTGGAGGTCAAAGAAGACTCAGGGTCATATTTATATTGTTGGAGGTCAAAGAAGCCTCAGGGTCATGTTTATATTGTTGGAGGTCAAAGAAGCCTAAGGGTCATGTTTATATTCTTGGAGGTCAAAGTAGCTTCAGGGTCATATTTATATTGTTGGAGGTCAAAGAAACCTTAGGGTCATATTTATATTGTTGGAGGTCAAAGAAACCTTAGGGTCATATTTATATTGTTGGAGGTCAAAGAAACCTTAGGGTCATATTTATCTGGTTGGAGATAAAAAAGCCTATGTGATATCCGCATCTGTTATATTTTATACTTTTTTAAAAGCTTTGATTGGCGCTCATGAATGACAGAGGCTAGGGACAGTGACATTGCCCTTGAGACTGACCATATATATATATATATATATATATATATATATATATGTATATGTATATAGTGTGTGTGTATGTGTTTGTGTGTGTGTTTGTGTGTACTTTCGAACTAAAGCATTACTTGAGCCCTAACTTTCAAGGTAAGTAATTACTTGAGGATATTACTTTCGAAGTAATTATTTAATATAACTTTCAAGTTAACCAATTACTCGAGTAGATAACTTTTCATAAGAGTAAATAATTATTCCAGAGATAATTAATTCTATATTATGAAAGTTCCCATTCGGCAATCAGCTAATATGCGTTATTTTATAGCCTAATTAGTTTATATAACTTGCGATTAGTATAGTGATACAGACACTCACAGGCATAAATAATAGCAGTTATAAACTGACAGACTGAAGAAGGCACATTACTGACTCCTAGAGTCTAGAAGTCTGTAATGTGACTTTTGAAAGGTCTAGAATCTAGACCTTTTAGAAGTCTGTAATGTGCCTTTTGAAAGGTCTAGAATCTAGACCTTTTAAAAGTCTGTAATGTGCCTTTTGAAAGGTCTAGAATCTAGACCTTTTAGAAGTCTGTAATGTGACTTTTGAAAGGTCTAGAATCTAGACCTTTTAGAAGTCTGTAATGTGCCTTTTGAAAGGTCTAGAATCTAGACCTTTTAGAAGTCTGTAATGTGCCTTTTGAAAGGTCTAGAATCTAGACCTTTTAAAAGTCTGTAATGTGCCTTTTGTAAGGTCTATAATCTAGACCTTTTAAAAGTCTGTAATGTGCCTTTTGAAAGGTCCAGAATCTAGACCTTTTAGAAGTCTGTAATGTGCCTTTTGTAAGGTCTATAATCTAGACCTTTTAAAAGTCTGTAATGTGCCTTTTAAAAGGTCTATAATCTAGACCTTTTAAAAGTCTGTAATGTGCCTTTTGAAAGGTCTAGAATCTAGACCTTTTAAAAGTCTGTAATGTGCCTTTTGAAAGGTCTAGAATCTAGATCTTTTAGGAGTCTGTAATGTTCCTTTTAAAAGGTCTAGAATCTAGATCTTTTAGAAGTCTGTAATGTGACTTTTGAAAGGTCTAGAATCTAGACCTTTTAGAAGTCTGTAATGTGCCTTTTGAAAGGTCTAGAATCTAGACCTTTTAAAAGTCTGTAATGTGCCTTTTGAAAGGTCTATAATCTAGACCTTTTAAAAGTCTGTAATGTGCCTTTTGAAAGGTCTAGAATCTAGATCTTTTAGGAGTCTGTAATGTTCCTTTTAAAAGGTCTAGAATCTAGATCTTTTAGAAGTCTGTAATGTGACTTTTGAAAGGTCTAGAATCTAGACCTTTTAGAAGTCTGTAATGTGCCTTTTGAAAGGTCTAGAATCTAGACCTTTTAAAAGTCTGTAATGTGCCTTTTGAAAGGTCTAGAATCTAGACCTTTTAGAAGTCTGTAATGTGACCTTTGAAAGGTCTATAATCTAGACCTTTTAGAAGTCTGTAATGTGACCTTTGAAAGGTCTATAATCTAGACCTTTTAGAAGTCTGTAATGTGACCTTTGAAAGGTGTATAATCTAGACCTTTTAGAAGTCTGTAATGTGCCTCTGGAAAGGTCTAGAATCTAGACCTTTTAGAAGTCTGTAATGTGACTTTTGAAAGGTCTAGAATCTAGACCTTTTAAAAGTCTGTAATGTGCCTTTTGAAAGGTCTAGAATCTAGACCTTTTAAAAGTCTGTAATGTGCCTTTTGAAAGGTCTATAATCTAGACCTTTTAAAAGTCTGTAATGTGCCTTTTGAAAGGTCTATAATCTAGACCTTTTAAAAGTCTGTAATGTGCCTTTTGAAAGGTCTAGAATCTAGACCTTTTAAAAGTCTGTAATGTGCCTTTTGAAAGGTCTAGAATCTAGATCTTTTAGGAGTCTGTAATGTTCCTTTTAAAAGGTCTAGAATCTAGACCTTTTAGAAGTCTGTAATGTGACTTTTGAAAGGTCTAGAATCTAGACCTTTTAGAAGTCTGTAATGTGACCTTTGAAAGGTCTATAATCTAGACCTTTTAGAAGTCTGTAATGTGACCTTTGAAAGGTCTAGAATCTAGATCTTTTAGAAGTCTGTAATGTTCCTTTTAAAGGTCCAGAATCTAGACCTTTTAGAAGTCTGTAATGTGCCTTTTGAAAGGTCTAGAATCTAGACCTTTTAAAAGTCTGTAATGTGCCTTTTGAAAGGTCTATAATCTAGACCTTTTAAAAGTCTGTAATGTGCCTTTTGAAAGGTCTATAATCTAGACCTTTTAAAAGTCTGTAATGTGCCTTTTGAAAGGTCTAGAATCTAGACCTTTTAAAAGTCTGTAATGTGCCTTTTGAAAGTTCTAGAATCTAGATCTTTTAGGAGTCTGTAATGTTCCTTTTAAAAGGTCTAGAATCTAGACCTTTTAGAAGTCTGTAATGTGACTTTTGAAAGGTCTAGAATCTAGACCTTTTAGAAGTCTGTAATGTGCCTTTTG
>NC_090753.1:96007206-96009706 GCF_036898095.1 Palaemon carinicauda | reverse complement strand
CTTTGCTGATCAAGGCGATACACAAACACTTTTCTAAAAGGTTTAAAGGTCGCTCATGAATGGCAGAGGCAAAGGACAGTGACATTGCGCTATCAAGCAAGACAATGCCCTAGAGACTGGCCATATATCATATGATCAGCGTCCAAGCCCCCTTTCCACCCAAGCCAGGATCAAGGAGGGCCAGTCAATGGCTGCTGATGAATCAGCAGATAGACCTATAGGCTCCCCCTAAACCCCTTATCCTTAGCTAACAAGTATGGTGAGGTTGCAGCGACCAAAGGGAACTAAAGAGTTTGAGCGGGACTCGAACCCCCCATATGGTGATCAACAGTCAGGGACGTTACCACATCGGCCACCACAACCCCAATGTATTAAAAGTTTATGAAATATACTGAAATTCTTGAAGCTATCTTCTACACCAAAATAAATGAATCGTAAAGAATAATACCATATATCAAGCTACCCTCTGCCACTTGTCTCCATCGATCTCTGAATAACTCCTCTTACTCCAAATCCCACTTTTCCTCCAGATTCCCCAATTTGAAATTTGAGAAGACTTCAACTTTCCAATTCATCATCTCTTTTTAAAGGTTCGTCTGATCGATTTATTTTGGCTGCATTTCTAAAGCTGAAGTTTGAAAACTTTAATTTTTTATTTTTCAATGAAGGGGTTTCTCTTAAATGGCTTGTTGGTGGATGTATTTGTGTGAAGTATGTATCCAGCACACACACACACACACACACACACACACACACACTCATTGCCTGGACTTTATTTCCAAACGGGGGCTCTTAGACAGTCAGTCATAACCTTTAGAAAGTATATAGCCCGGTGATTTGAGGTATTTTGTGTGTGTATATTTTATATATACACATGAATTATATATGCACATATATAACATGTGTATGCGCTTGTGCATATATGTGCCTATATTTTTATGCATATGAATATTTATTACTAACACATGTGATTTTAATTAATGTAAATATAAACCACATTGACATTTAATGTAGGACTGAATATCCACTGGAAACTCGTTTATGATAAATGCCTCTGGCTGGGCAAGGATTCGAACCTGTGTGTCCAAGTTGGAAACATTACCAGCAAAGTTCTCTAACCAACCATGCTATCAAGAGAGATATAAGTTTATTACAAGGTAGAGTTCGATATCAAATGCCATTATGGTTTATATTTACATTGATTAAAATCATGAGTGTTATTATTATTATTATTATTATTCTTATTATTATTATTATTATTTTTATTATTATTATTACTTGCCAAGCTACAACTATAATGGGGAAAAACAGGATGCTATATGCTCAGGGGCTCCAGCAGAGAAAATAGCCCAGTGAGGAAAGGAAACAAGGAACTATTTAACATCTTTTGAACAGTAACAATATTAAAATAATTATTTCCTGAATATACTATCAAAACTTTAACAAGACAAGAGAAAGAAAAATGGTATACAATAGTTTGTTCGAGTGTACTCTCAAACAAGAGAACTCTATCCCAAGACAGTGGAAGACCATGGTACAGAGGCTATGGCATTACCCAAGACTAGAGAACAATGGTTTGATTTTGGAGTGTCCTCCTAGAAGAGCTGCTTACCATAGCTAAAGAGTCTCTTCTACCCTTAATAAGAGGAAAATTGTCACTGAACAATTACAGTAGTTAACCCCTTGGATGAAGAGGAATTGTTTGATAAGAACAGTGTTGTCAGTTGTATGAGGACAGAGGAGAATCTGTAAAGAATAGGCCAGACTATTCGGTGTTTGTGTAGGCAAATGGGGGAAATGAACCGTAACCAGAAAGAAGGATCCAATGTAGTACTGTCTGGCCAGTTACAGGACTCCATAACTCTCTAGCGGTAGTATCTCAATGGGTAGCTGGTGCCGTGGTCAACCTACTACCTAATTATCATAGATAACCACGTGTTGCCAATTCACTAATCAGCTATCATGATGGAGATGAACTGATTTCAAGGGTTAAGAACAGATTCCTGAATTCGACAGGAATATGTACAGTAGACTTGTAAGAAACTTACCTTATATCTCCCTCGATAGCATGGTTGGTTAGAGGACTTTGCTGACATTGTTTCAACTCAGAGGCATAGGTTCGAATCCTTGCCCAGCCTGAAGCATTTTTCATAAATAAAGTACCAGTGGATATACATTCTCAAAGGCAGAATTCGATATTAAATGCCAATGTGGTTATTTACTTTTATGTATGTAGATATTAAAAAAATGAAGGTGTTTCTTTCTAGTCCACTAGCAGACGAAGGCCTCAGACATGTCCTTATTTATGTCAGGGGTTTGGCAAGTTTTCATCACCTCGCTGGCCAATGTGGATTGGTGATGATGGGAAACTTTTTTTTTTCTGATCTCTCACAGCAAACCAACCTGGTTTGGGTGGCCCTGACTAGTACAGCTTTGCTGATCATGGCGATACACAGACAGTTTCACCTTCGTGTGGTATCCCCACTCAGAAAGGTAGATA
>NC_090753.1:95992206-96004706 GCF_036898095.1 Palaemon carinicauda | reverse complement strand
TATCCCTAATAAAAGAACCAGGGATATCGCGAATTATCAGAGGACGTATTCTTGACACGCCACATGGCAATCTGCACCCCGAACAGAGATAACACTTCGAAGGGGTCAATTGGCAAGAAAACGAAAACGAGAAAGAAAAAGGAGAGCCGCTCGCAAGGCTCTCTCTTCTCCCGTTTTGTAAGCGTGCATTGCGCCGCTCACGGCGCCATCTGTATTCCTTGTAGCGATACACGAGGTGCTACAGATACTGTATGTAGGGAGGGGACCTACAGCCCTTTCATAGAAAGGGAAGGGCGGGTCCATCAAGACGACATGGCCATCTCACCCAAAAATAGATTTTTCGCTTCGCTCAAAATCCGATTTTTGGGCTCAAGCCATGTCGTCCTGATGGAAGTATACCAGAGCATTACTGTATCTGTGGATTCTCAAAACGTGCCGTACTCCCCGGAGGTATTTCCCCGGTCGACTAGACCTAGAGACCTAAGATGTTACCGTTATACATCTTTTCAACTAACCATAAACCATGTTAGTGCTTCCTGCCCCCTACAGGGAAGAGTCCTACTAGACTCTGGAAAAGTCTCGAAGAGTACATATACCTATGTATAGATAACAGGCAAGCCAATATAGTGGTCTCACCCTATATTATGTAAAGCATAGTTTGTAAAGAACCACTGCGTCAATATGAAATATCGACCAGTTCTCCGCTCAATACTGTATTGGACAAAGGTTTATATCCGAGTAGGAGGAAACTTGCATATCCGCCACCGTCCCCTTAGGGGATGGAGTCCTCCCGCTAAGGGAAAGCATAAACCAATGCAAAATTAGCTTGCATAAAGGAACAATCTATTAGAATTATCCCAGATAAATATACATAGAAAGAATGCTCAATTATTATCAATAAATTGACACAGGTGAAGGAGACGCAAGGTTCGCAAGAACAAGTTTATTGACAGACAATAAATAAACAGGTTAACAACAATTTTATATATATATATAAGAGGAGGATAACCAAAAATTCAAGCATAAGCATGATAGTGAACAGAAACTTGTTTATCTGAAAGAATAACATTAGCGCCACTTTTAACATACCGA
The DNA here is from genome assembly GCF_036898095.1 of Palaemon carinicauda. Classification (NCBI taxonomy): domain Eukaryota; kingdom Metazoa; phylum Arthropoda; class Malacostraca; order Decapoda; family Palaemonidae; genus Palaemon; species Palaemon carinicauda. The sequence continues at coordinate 96,003,614 of NC_090753.1, read as the reverse complement.
GGTATCAAAGTTGTAAAAGTCTGTATTACTAATCAGTCACATTAGCATTAGAAACGCTCGGCACACATGTCTGCACTTATGCTAGGTTCACCTTTGAAAGTGGAACAGTCAACGTGGGCAACCCGGTGCCCTCACACTTAGTTTGTAGCACCGTATGTAACTACACACTCACCCTGGAATTAATCGTCCCAATTAAATCCACAGTTCCTCGCAGAGTTAAACAGCAGGGTTAACGACGCAACCCACTGCTACCACAGACCTCTTTAGTTGCTCCACTTGCTTTGCATAGTGACGAAAGAACACTCTGGAAGACTTCCAGCCAGTGTATGAACGAAGATGTTCAAAATCCATACAATTAAAGAAATTTAAGGATGAGGCAACTTTCCTCGGATTGTGACCTGCGGGTGTATTGTCAGGATCCGCTCTGCGAATAAGATATGTGATTCTCGCCCTGAGATGTTTCAGTGATAAATCTGAGCCTGATGTTTCTCCCCTAAATAGTTGACCACCCTTGAAGTCTGAAGTTCTACGAAGATAGACCTTAAGGCATTCTACTGGGCATAGAGATGCATCTTCTTTCAGAGGGCAGATTCTCCAGGGACCCCACCTGTTGGTGGGTAACTCGTTCTTGGCGAGAAACGTAGGATCCGGAAACAGGTTCAGCTCTCCCCCATCCAAGAACTGAACACGACCTTCCTCTCTCGAGAGGGCTACAATCTCACTAACCCTGGCCCCGGACGCGAGTGCAAATAGGAAAATAACTTTTTGGGTCAAATCCTTTAACGCACACTCCTCATTGTTCAACAGTGAAGCGAAATGAAAAACTTTATCTAAAGACCATGAAATGGGCTTTGGAGGTGCTGAAGGTCTGAGCCTAGTGCAGGCTTTCGAAACTTTATTAAAGATCTCGTTAGCGAGGTCGACCTGGAAGGCATATAGAATGGGTCTTGTCAAAGCAGACTTACACGTTGAAATCGTGTTAGCTGCCAACCCTTGACCATGGAGGTGGATGAAGAAAGATAAGCAGAAGTCCGTCGAGATCTCCTGCGGATTCTTCGCCTTGACAAAGGCCACCCATTTTCTCCAAGATGACTCATATTGCCTTCTAGTAGATTTGCACTTATATTCCTCTAGGAAGTCTATGCTGTCTTTCGAAATCCCGAAACGTTTTCTCACCGCTAGGGAGAGAAAATCATGAGCTGCAGGGTCCGGGTTTTCTGTAATGAAGCGCAGACAGTCGACTTCTGGACTCGCTGGGTCAGAACTGGATCTGGTAGCGGTAGAAACTTCAGCCGTAGTTCCAATGCCAGAGGGAACCACACGCTGTTCGGCCACTTGTGGGCCACTATTGCCGCTACTCCCTTGAAGGATCTCAGTTTGTTGAGGACCCTCAACAGAAGGTTGTGAGGAGGGAACAGATAAATCCTGGACCATCTGTTCCAGTCGAGGGACATCGCGTCCACTGCTTCCGCCAAGGGGTCCTCGTACGGGGACACGTACAGGGGCAACTTCTTGTTGTCTTTCGTCGCAAAGAGGTCTATCTGCAGTTCTGGGACTTGACTCAAGATGAAGGAGAACGATCCTGCGTCTAGGGACCATTCCGACTCTATCGGTGTGAACCTGGATAGAGCGTCCGCTGTCACATTGCGAACTCCTTGAAGGTGAACTGCCGACAGGTACCACTTCTTCTTTTCCGCCAGTCGAAAGATGGCCAACATCACCTGGTTGAGAGGTGGTGACCTTGATCCTTGTCGATTCAAGCATCTCACAATCACCTCGCTGTCCAGCACCAACCTTATGTGGATTGAGCGATGCGGGGAGACTTTCTTCAAGGTAAGGAGCACTGCCATAGCTTCCAGAAAGTTTATGTGAAATGTCTTGAATAGATTGGACCAAGTCCCTTGGGCCTTCTTCCGATGAGAATGACCTCCCCACCCCTCCTTCGAGGCATCTGTGTGAATAGTCAACGAGGGGGGAGGTGGCTGAAGAAGTACCGACTTCTTTAGTTGTCTGGCTTGGGACCAAGGCCTGAGAAGAGTACGTAGACGAAGCGGAACTGGTCTTCTCAGATCTCTTCGCGCGTTTGATGCATAACTTCTCTAAACTCCGGTTGCATCCTTTAGCTGTGCTCTTAGCACCGGGTCTGTTACCGAAGCAAACTGGAGAGAACCCAGCACTCTCTCCTGTTCGCGTCTTGATATCCTTTCGGAATCCAGAAGTCTCTTGACAGAACCAGCTATCTCCTTCCTCTTCTTCGCCGGGATGGAGAATTGGTGTGACACTAGGTCCCAGTGGATTCCCAACCACTGGAACTTTTGAGATGGAGAAAGTCGAGTCTTTTTTCTGTTGATCTTGAAGCCTAGATACTCTAGGAACTGGATCACCTGCAGGGAAGCTTGCAAGCATTCTGTCTTGGATGCTGCCCACACCAGCCAGTCGTCCAGGTAGGCTACCACCTGAATTCCCTTTAGGCGTAATTGTTTGAGAGCTACGCTCGCAAGCTTCGTGAAGATCCTTGGGGCTATATTTAACCCGAATGGCATGGCTCTGAAGGCGTATAGTCTTCGTTGTAGCTTGAACCCTAGGTAGGGGGAGAGTTGGCGATTGATTGGAACGTGCCAATAGGCGTCTGACAAATCTATGGAAACGGTAAATGCCCTCTTGGGCAGTAAGGTCCTTATGTGTTGCAGTGTTAGCATCTTGAACTTGCAGTTCACTATGAACTTGTTGAGTGGCGACAAGTCCAGAATGACTCTGAGTTTTTCCGAGTCCTTCTTGGGAACACAAAACAGCCTCCCTTGGAATTTGATGGACTACCCTTCGGATCACTTTTTTTCTCCAACAGTTCTTGGATGTACTCCTCCAGAACGGGGGTGGAGTGTTGGAAAAACCGAGGGCACGGGGGTGGAGTGCTGTACCAGCTCCAGCCCAGTCCATTCTTGAGTAGGCTGTGGGCCCAGGGATCGAAGGTCCACCGATCCCGAAAATTCTGAAGTCTCCCTCCTACCGGTATCATCTCACTTCGACTGCTGTCCTGAGGTCTTGCCTCCCTGACCGCGACTACCCCTGAATCCCCTTCCCCTTGAGGGGCGCCTAGACGAGCCTCTGGATGCACCTCTAGGCTTTGCTCGAAAGGAAGTTGACTGCCCTTCGAACGTTGGGTTGAATGCCGAGGACTGTGTCGACACGGCTTGGGGTACCCACTGGAATGTGGTCGGGGTTCGTGCCACCATCTGGGGCACTGAAGGCATAGGCAATTGCTGTTGCTGTTGCTGTCTAAATGGCTTGGCTGGCCGAGAGGGTAGCCTAGTCCTCTTAGTCTTCCTCTTTGGTTGGGGACCCTCATCCGGGGAAGACTTTCTCTTGATAGACAGGCCCCACTTCTGGAGAAGGTTTCTATTCTCCGTGGCGGCCTTATCAACAACCTCCTTGACCGATTCGCTAGGGAAAAGGTCTTTGCCCCAAATGTTGGAGGAGATTAGCTTCCTTGGCTCGTGCCTCACCGCAGCCGAGGCGAACACAAACTCCCTACAAGCTCTCCTCGCCCTGACGAAGCTGTAAAGATCTTTCGTCACTGTGGCCAGATGAGTCTTGGCCACTACCATGAACATCTTATGGACCTTGAGGTCACTTGCCATCGTCTCAAGAGTGGTCTGAAGAGACATTGAGGCAGCCAGTCTTTCTTTCGTCTCGAGCTCCCTCCGCAAAAGAAAGTCAGACAGCTTAGGGAGGTTCTCACCGAACTGACGTCCGGCAATATCCGCCTCCAACTTCCCGACTGAGAATTGCCTTATTGCCTTATTTTTTGTTTGGGTACCCCCAGGTCCCTCAGTGTGAGGCACCTCGTATATCCACCAGAGAGTTGCTAATGCATCTTCCGGTGTATTTTGCATCTTCCAGTCTTGGATGGTCTGGGATGCATCTTAGGTATTTATCGAGCTTATTCTTAAACACATCTACGCTCACTCCTGATATGTTTCTTAGATGAGCTGGCAGCACATTAAATAGTCGCTGCATTATCGATGCTGGTGCGTAGTGGCTTAATGTCCTGTGCGCCTTTCTCAGTTTACCTGGAATGCTTTTTGGCACTATTAATCTACCTCGGCTTGCTCTTTCTGATATTTTAAGCTCCATGATGTTTTCAGCAATTCCTTCTATTTGCTTCCATGCTTGTATTATCATGTAACGTTCTCTTCTCCTTTCTAGACTGTATAGTTTTAAGAATTTCAGTCTTTCCCAGTAGTGAAGGTCCTTAACTTCTTCTATTCTAGCAGTATAGGACCTTTGTACACTCTCTATTTGCGCAATATCCTTTTGGTAGTGTGGGTACCATATCACATTGCAGTACTCGAGTGTACTACGCACATAAGTTTTGTAAAGCATAATCATGTGTTCAGCTTTTCTTGTTTTAAAGTGTCTGAATAACATTCCCATTTTTGCTTTACATTTAGCCAACAGTGTTGCTATTTGGTCGTTGCATAACATATTCCTATTTAAAATTACACCAAGGTCTTTAATTGCTTCCTTGTTTGTGATTGTCTCATTATTAGGTCCCTTGTATGCATACACCATTCCTTCTCTGTTTCCATAATTTATTGATTCGAATTTATCGGAGTTAAATACCATCCTATTTATCTCCGCCCATTCATATATTTTGTTTAGATCTCTTTGTAGTGAGTTCCTATCTTCATCACAAGTAATTTCTCTACTTATTCTTGTGTCATCGGCGAAACTTCTCACTACGGAGTTTTCAACATCACAGTCTATGTCTGAGATCATAATAACAAATAGCAGTGCAGCTAATACCGTACCTTGGGGCACACCAGATATCACCTGGGCTTCATCTGATTTCTCGTCATTTGCAACCACTATCTGTTTTCTGTTTTGCAGGAATTCTTTTACCCATTTTCCTATCTTTCCCACAATATTATGCTTTCTCATTTTTTTCTCCAATATGTTATGGTCTACCTTGTCAAAGGCTTTTGCAAAATCTAGATAGATCACATCTGTGTCTTTTTCATTTATCATATTATTGTATATGTTTTCATAGTGTGCTATCAGTTGGGTCTGTGTACTTTTTCCAGGTACGAAACCGTGTTGAGCCATATTAAACAAATTATTTTTAACCAAATGGTTCATTATTTTCTTTTTTATTACCCTCTCATACACTTTCATAATATGTGATGTTAGACTAACAGGTCTATAATTGCTTGCCTCTAGTCTTGATCCACTTTTGAAGATAGGTGTTATATAAGCTAATTTATGTTTAACATATATCTCGCTCATATCTACACTCTGTCTTAGCAGTATTGCAAGCGGCTTCGCGATAGTGTTTGCAGTTTTTTTTAACAAAATCGCTGGAACTCCATCTGGTCCGGCTGCCGAACCATTTTTAATTTCATTTATAGCCGTGACAATATCTGCTTCATTAATATCTACATCCGTTAGATATTCAACATTTTCTTCTCTCATTTCTGTTTCATTATTCTCATTCGCAATTCTTGGCGTGAACTCACTCTTATATTTTTCTGCTAATATGTTGCATATTTCCTTTTTTTCATTCGTTAGCCGTCCTTCAATTCTTAGAGGGCCTATTTCTATTCTCCTTTTATTCATCTTTTTTGCATAGGAGTAAAGTACTTTGGGGTTTCTTTTTATATTTTGAAGTGTCCTTTCTTCTAAGTCCTTTTTTTCATTTTCTTTCGACTGTATAATCTTTTGTTCTGCATTTTCTATCTTACATTTTATTTCCCTCATTTTCCACACATTTTTTTCTTTTGCAAGATTTTTCTTCCACTTTCTAATTTTCTGAAATAAGATCCTTCTGTCTCTTGGTATGCACGTCTTTTGTTTATTGTTTTTTTTCGGTACATATTTTTCAACAATTTTCTCCAGTATTTTGTACAGTATGTCCGTATTTACCTGTATATTATCACTTATAAATACATTTTTCCATTCTTTATTCAGTTCTTCATTCATTTCTGACCATTTTATATTCTTACTGTAAAAATTATATTTTCCATATCCTTCCCAAAGTTTTGTGCTTTTATTAATTCTGTGATCACTTGCTTTGGAATGAACTATCAATTCTATGACATTGTGGTCTGAAATTCCCGTGTTATACACTATTATTTCTTTAACATAATTCACCTCATTCACAAATACTAGATCTAGGACATTTTCCTTTCTTGTTGGAATGTGGTTTATTTGTTGCATATTATGTTCTAATAGCATATCTTGAAGCTTTTCAAATTGCCTCTTATCTTCTGCGCTACTATTACTCTCTTTTTTATATGTATACATACAACCACTTTCTTCTATCCGTTCTTTCCAATCCACGAAAGGAAAGTTAAAATCTCCGGATAGGAGTATATTCCAGTCTTTATGGTTTCTACATATATCATCTATTTTTTCTATTATTATGTCAAACTCCTTAGTATTTGGGGGTCTGTAAACTACAATATTCACTAGTTTTTCAAATTCAAATTCTACCGCAATCAATTCACATTCTGTGTTGCTGTATTTTTCACCGATTTTCCTTGATTTATGTCTCTTCCATATATTGCGGTTCCCCCTTGATTCCTATTTTTTCTGTCTGATCTATAAGTTTGGAAACCCTTTATCTGGTTATCACTGCCAGTCTCTTGGGAATACCATGTTTCACTTATATATAATATATCTATTTTTTCAATTTGGGTTAGTTCTTCTAGGAACTCTATTTTCCTTTTAGAGTTACTCGTGACTAAACCCTGTGCATTCATCACTATTATGGTTTGTGTTTCATTTCCATTATTTAATATTGGTAATAATATGGATTCTCCCATGCTTCCTTCCTGTTCTGATATGATGTTCTTTTCTTCATTTCTCGGAATTCTGCCATTAAAAAATCCAACTTTTCCATAATATTTGTTCTTTCGCCTTCATACTTATTTTTGTGTGTAAACCTGCAATTATCCCCATATCTGCACCAACCCCTGGCATTATATATGCATTCTTTGTAGTTGGGCTCTATTTGTGGAGATTTAGGTTGAAAGGACTTTTTTGGTGCATAGTGCGGTATATACGCGGCCTGCTTTTTTGTTTCTTTTTTGTTTCATTTTTGTTTTTCTTTTCAGTTTGCTGAGTTTTCTTACTCTCATTCATAGTTGCAGGATGCATATATCGACATTTTTTGTTGAAACTGCATCCTTTACCTTCTTTTAGGGTTTTGCATGTTTTTGGATGGAGATCTCTGCATTCGTCTCCATATCCGTCTAAATACGCACATTTACCATATATTTCATAGTTATGGCATATCTTTGGATGCTTGTAGTAGCATCTTTCGCCAAATTTGCAATTCCCTCTTTTCAGCCTATTACAGACTATATCTTTCTTTTCTTTTTTTTCTTGTTCTTGCTCTTCCCTAAAAGTATGTAGGTCCGGGTAGATGGACGTCCTTCCAGTCCTTGTGGTCCATAGGTAGGGCCAGCGACAAGGGTTTACACTCCTCCAAGGAGGGGCATGGCTTGCCAGCCTCGACTGCTTTTAACACAGCCGCAAACCCTTTCTGCAAAAAGGGGAAGGCTCTAGCAGGAGAGGACACAAAGGAAGGGTGCTTCTTACTCAATGCAGCCACCTTTGAGTTCGTGAAGCCCCTCTCTTTCATCGAGGATGAAAGCAAAGCTTGAGCCTTAGCATGGTCCATCACTATGACCTCCTTCGGCTCTGTCTCCTCCTTTGAAGCTGGTTCCTTCCTCAGACGGACATAACAGTCCGGATACGACCCTTTGCTGGGCCAGAATTCCACCTCCTCTAGGGGAACTGAGCCCAACTTGTCCGACATGACGATCTTCCCGACCGTCATCGGCATGTGCTCAGCATATCTCCACGGGTTAGCATCTGAGCACAAGGGAAGGTCTTTCACGTTGAGCCTCTTCTGGGGCCCACGTGATGCTGCAAGCTTCTGCATCTGCAGTTCCATTGCAGCCGCCTTCTCATTATTCTCCTTCTGCATCTGTTGGATCATTCCAACGATGGAGGAGAGGGCCTGTCCCAGCTCTACTGGGAGAGCGGACGATGTTGAGGGAATAGGTTCAGGGACCTGAACCGGAGCAGCCGACACCTCGTCGACCTCTTCCTCTTCAATAACTGGAGCCTGATCTTTATCCTGGCCTTCTGTCAGGAGGTCCTCCTCCAGACGCTCGGACACGTCCGACATCCTGTCGTCCAACTGGATGTCCTGCAAAGCGACCGCGACTTCAGCATCCACTGGGATCTGAACTAGGGGGATCTCCTCTTGAGGCTGGGGAATCACTGCATCAGCTGATGCCCTGGGGAAAAGGTAAGCCCTCATCTTCTCACTTGGAAGATAAGGTCCAGAGGTGTTCTTCTGGAAACCCTTTACCCAGGTACGAAGCTTCTCCCTTGCTATATCCCTTGACTCCGCCGTCCTAGGGGAATCAAAAGCCTCAGCAACCAGGTTAGTGCACACGGTACATACCTGAGGGTCCCAAAACCGGAGATCACCCTTGGAGACAGCGCATGCTGCGTGTCTCCTACATAACTCATGTCCGCAGTAGTTCTTGCTGCGGACGTTGCAGAAAACACTTCCGCACTTCGGATGGTCCTCCTGTAAAGAGAAGAAATTTCCATGAGTATCAAGTGAACTACGTATCACTGGATATGCACAGTTTAGCATAACAAAACAGAAAGGAAAGACACACACTTGTGTTTCCCGCACAGTCAATTGTTGCAACCTTCCAGATAATAAAATCGTATGGTTAATCTGTCCTAGAGCAACCAATGAAAAATTTCCAGAGGAAACAGGTGTAGCTCACACCTAAGGGATGATTTTAAAATACTGGATAGTAGACAAGAAAGAACTCACTTTCTTTATCTGTAAGGCAACACCAAAGGGCTGTGCAAGACAACACAAAAATGTTAGAAAACACAGTGTTGTAACAATACTATACTATAGTTTTTCTCCCTACTGTATATACTATACTGAAGAATACTGGTACAGTGTAGAAGGTAATGTGCCGGCCGGCACTCACCATAACAAGCTCTAAATTATAACTACATAAGAGCTATAAGGTGGCAGAACGCTGGTTCAAATGCATGTGCCGGCCGGCAGTGGCAACAGCCAGTGCCGGCCGGCAACTACACAAGGTAGCACCCGGCTGCCGGCCACCACTCATAGCGACCGGCAGACAATGGCGTGATAATAGCCGGCCCGGCAAAGGTATACAACCGATGCCGGCCGGCAGCAAAAGAACCAGAGAATTCCGACTGCCCGGCTGCCGGCCACTAAGGCCGACTGCCCGGCTGCTGGCCACTAAGGCCGGCAGCCGGCTAGGGTACAACACTAGAAATAAACAGAATGGATGCCGGGATAAGAGACTGTACTACCTCAAAGCCCGGCAACCCGAAAGAGTGCTCATAAGGAAGGGGAGAATCTAATTCAGGCTTCCTGACCAATGCCATCTGGCTCTACAGACAAACATGGATGAGGGACCAAGGGAGGTCCGGGCAGCACTCAAAGCAGAAGACCTTTGCGGCAAGGGACTGAGTCAACTCCACATCCTAACCTATGCTAGGTACAGATGTAGAATGACGGACAGTAATGTAACGGCTAGGCCATTACAGAGAAAAGAGGGGGAAGGGACGAAGAGGGGTCCTACCAACCTTGCTTTAGTAATGAATCACCCGCAGCCAAGAAAACTCATCTTAGCCTAAGGGAGATCCGAGGAGGGAGGCCAGCAATACTTGCCAACCTCCACGGAACCAAAGCAAGGAAGGTGTTGCTATTCCCAAGAAAGGATCTTATCCTCGCCACCGAGAACAGCAACAAAGGACTAGTCTGCTAGATCACAAGAAGAAGGAATCATCTCGTACAGAAACCTTCGAAAGTGACCTAAGGAGGCTAAGCCTCCTATGTCTGTGTCAGTCTAGCGAGGGAGTCTCAACCCCAAGCCAGACAAAAAACAGACTCAGGCTAAGAACTCTGATGTTCTGCCCCTCTCTGAAGCCAGACTTACTGGAACAGGAAGGAACAGTAACACCCTAATATAGTTGTATCGAAAGTTAATTCAGATAAACCACTAGGGTTAAGCCCAAGGCTTAAACAGAGGGAAAGGGATTGCACACCTTCTCCGAAGGAAAGAGAGCAACCGGGGAGTATGAGAAAGTATACTCCCATAGGCAACTTAGCCTAGGCGCCAAGAGAATCGATTACCTAAATCACCGAAACTCACTCGTATACTACCTTGGAAGAAATCAAAATAATCTTAAATGTATAAAACTGCCTAAAGCTTCAATAAAATTTTTAAAAAACACTCGGAAATCCAAATATCATGCAGGAAAGTACTAGGGGCCAAACGACTAGGCTGCACGGTCTAGCGTAGGCCAGAATTGGCGAATACTTCGCCAAGACAACTAATACTAAAAGCATCATATAAAGAAATCCTATGTAACGCTAAACAGCTAAAATTATTAAAGCAAAACAGCCGGGAACGTCGCTCTGGCTAACTAAAACTCATACCTAGCGAGCGACAGCGTCCAGACGCCTCCGGTAGGCAACAGCTCTTGTAACAAAGATTATTACTATTAATCACCTTAAAAATTACCAAGAGCCTACATTTATACATAAAAGAAATAATACTCAACTTATCGGATGCAGACGAAGTTGGAGAAAGCATAATAACTTGATTAAATCCAAGAATTTGCGAGAAACACAGGAAAAAACACCGAGTTGTTAAGCTACGCAAAAAGGAATACAGATGGCGCTGTGAGCGGCGCAATGCACGCTTACGAAACGGGAGAAGAGAGAGCCTTGCGAGCGGCTCTCCTTTTTCTTTCTCGTTTTCGTTTTCTTGCCAATTGACCCCTTCGAAGTGTTATCTCTGTTCGGGGTGCAGATTGCCATGTGGCGTGTCAAGAATACGTCCTCTGATATTTCGCGATATCCCTGGTTCTTTTATTAGGGATATTCGCTCCAGGAGTTAGAATTCTGGGTACCTTAAGGTAAATTATCTGGGAATATCGCCGTAGTTGTAATATACCCAAGGAAGCTACCCTATAGGAACTTCCATCAGGACGACATGGCTTGAGCCCAAAAAAAGAATTGTATAAGTTATAAGGAAAATGTTTCGTTAGATGTTTGATATGGACCCGCCCGAGAAGTAGTTCACTCGACTTCAGTGGATGGTTGGATTTAACCCTAAAACAAGTAATGCAAGTTTACAGCTTTCTTTTTCGAACAATTGTTAATTCAAACAACTGTTGTCGAACAATTGGTTTTTGAATAATTAGTATCGAACAACTGCTTTTCCTAGATTCATGTTTTGGGATGTGATTGTGGGAAATGCTTTGGTGAAAATAGATTTCTATTTGTGGGGAAATTATTGTACAGCAAAGAACACCAATAATGC
>NC_090753.1:95990490-95991706 GCF_036898095.1 Palaemon carinicauda | reverse complement strand
ATTTTGTGGTGTTCATAAATGAATTCATTTCAACTGATCCTCCTCTCCTCCACTGGTGGTCTGTTTCTACATTCAAATTCATTTAGAGTTTTAAAAAGGAGGGAAAAAATTCAGTATTTCTACCTTATCTAATTAAATAATTGTGATACGGGAATTAAATACATAATTTTTAAGATGAATGGTTAAATTATAAACTTATTTTGAGCTTTAGAAATGGAAAAGAGGGAAGGAAAAACTCAATATTTCTACATTATTTAATTAAACAATTGTGAAACTGGAATTAAATTCTCAATTTTTAAGATAAATGGTTAAATTATATACTTATTTTGAGCTTTAGAAATGGAAAAAAGGAAAGGAAAAACTCAGTATTTCTACCCTATCTAATTAAACAATTGTGAGACAGGAATTAAATTCATAATTTTTAAGAGAAGGAAAAACTCAATATTTCTACATTATTTAATTAAACAATTGTCAATTTTTAAGATGAATGCTTAAATTATATACTTATTTTGAGCTTTAGAAATGGAAAAAAGGAAAGGAAAAACTCAATATTTCTACATTATTTAATTAAACAATTATGAAACGGGAATTAAATTCTCAATTCTTAAGATGAATGATTAAATTATAGACTTACTTTGAGTTTTAGAAATGGAAAAAAGGAAAGGAAAAACTCAGTATTTCTATATTATTTAATCAAACAATTGTACGACAGGAATTAAATTCTTAATTCTTAAGATAAATGATTAAGTTATAAAATTATTTCGAGTTTTAGAAATGGAAAAAAGGGAAAAAATATCAATATTTCTACCCTATCCAATTAAACAATTGTGAGACGGTAATCAAATTTTTAACCTTTAGTATGAATGATGAAATCATAAACTTTTATATTTACAGTATATTACAATTATATATACTTACAGATAACAGGTGGATATATAGATTAGGATAATAAAGAAATTATCTACGGTATATTGCAATCATATTTACTTATAGATAATGCTTCGATATTTAAAGGTTTTATGAATAAAGTAATTGTGTAAAATGGTATGATAAGCCTAAATATACCTTCTAAAAACTATTGAAAAAAGATAAATCTTTGACAATGGTAACGGATTATCTCATTTTGTTGAAAAAAAATAAAAAATAAAATATGCCTGAAATCACGTTTGAAAATTTATAATATTGAAACATCGATAACTTTCATTCTTTCAAAACA
>NC_090753.1:95982990-95985490 GCF_036898095.1 Palaemon carinicauda | reverse complement strand
GACCCGCAGCCACTGGTTTCCTACTCCAGTAGCTTGCTACTTGATGACGTTTTAATACTTCAGTGTCATTGGCTGGGGCCTAATACGTCACAATGACATCATCATAATCCTGTTATCTAATTAGTTGAAAAAATTATGCCGCAAAGAAGCAAGAATTCGCGGGAAAACTTGTCTTCTCGTTGATTTTGAGAGTTCCGTGGCCGGATCGTGATAACTATTAGCTTTATTGTTATCTTTGTAGTTATAAATTCCAGATTATGTAAATATATAATCCGGTGGTAATAATTCAAATTCAAGTTCTCACAGCCACTGGTTTCCTACGCCAGTAGCTTGCTATTTGATGACATAATGATACTTCAGTGTCATTGGCTGGAGGCTATAACGTCACAATGACGTCATCATAATTCTGTTACCTAATTGGTTAAAAATTTATGACTTAACAGAAGCAGGAATTAGCGGGAAAACTTCAGTCTTGTGGAAGTTGTGGTTGATTTTGAGTGTACCGTAACCGGCTCGTAATAACTAGTATCGTTTTCGCTATCTTTGTAATTGTTACAAGTTAATATGGGATAAAAACGTGATAGAATAATAATATAAGTTTTAACTTATAATAAGAATTACCAGTAAAGGTACGCATAGAAGTGAGTTCATAGCAAAAATCATTTTAAAAAAAAATGAAAGTTGAGATACTGTTGGATTGTTGGTTTCGAAAGATAAGCTTTATCATAGTTCTTTTTTCTTTATAATGACACGGTGATGTTGGAATAAAATCTTAAAGTTATGAAAATACATCGCATATCCATGAATTAGTTGTAAAATGTTATTATTCTATTGAATTTAGGTTGAAAGTTATAGCGTCGCATACAGTTTCAAACGAAATCACTTACGTTTCATTTTATGAAACGAGTGATGAGGAAGTTTCAGATTTAGATGATACGGCTAATGAAACGGAAACTGACAGAGTTTACTGCGTGTCTCAAGTTTGAAGACTGGCCCTATACTACGCCATTGCCATACAGTACCACCAAAGACCTTTGCATTCAACCTTAGACCGACGCCAACACCCAAAATTGCTTATTTCCATCTATTCATTAATGATTCTTTCACACAGACTGTTGTAATTGGAATAAATATTGATGTTGGGCTTTGAGTTGCTTGCTTCGCTTCATATCATAAGAAGAACTAAGAGTGAGTACCAGCCTAAAAAGTCTTTCTCTTTACTTCGCTTTACACTTATGAATGTAGGCCTACATATATTTTTCATTTGTTTTGTTTAGTATACTGTATTAGAAGTAGGTAATTTATGTAAATGTGCATGTATATACGTTCTTTATATATATATATATATATATATATATATAAAACCAATTATTGTTTGTGTTGTCTAGATGAATAAGGCATATTTTACATACTATCAGAGATGTAGTTTTGAGGTGAGCACCAGTGTTTTGAATAGTTATAAATCATAATCTAAAAGTGCACTGCAAATGTTCATCCCTCTGCTTTTGCTTTCCCCAGAATGACAAGTAAATTTGGACTAGGTTGGCATTGATTTTATGCAAATTGATGTAGTAATGATTTATAGAATTAGGATATATGAAAGTGACTTCACTAATGCTAAGAAAATAGACCAAATTTCGGATAATAAAGGAATATACAGGTATATATATATATATATATATATATAAATATATATATATATATATATATATATATAGTGTCAGTTTCATATAGGAAGGTTGCGTCTTGAACTTGCAATTTATTTGAAGTAAACAAAACAAAATGACCAGTAATAAGGAGATATTGGCAATATGTAGTAGTTGGCCAAGGCACCAGCCACAATGTGAAATACTACCGCTAGGGAGTTATTGAGTCCTTTGACTGGCCAGACAGCACTGCACTGGATCCTTCTCTCTAGTTATGGCTCATTTCCCCTTTGCCTACACACACACCGAATAGTCTGGCCTATTCTTTACATATTCTCTTATGTCCTCTGACACCTGGCAACACTTATTGTTACCAAACAATTCTTTTTCGCTCAAGGGTTAACTACTACGATGTAATTGTTCAGTAGCTACTTTCCTCTTGGTAAGGGTAGAAGAGACTCTTCAGCTATGAAAAGCAGCTTTTCTAGGAGAAAGACACTCCAAAATCAAATCATTGTTCTCTAGTCTTGGGTAGGGCCACATCCTCTGTACCATGGTCTTCCACTGCCTTGGATTAGAGTTCTCTTGCTTGAGGGTATACTCGAGCACGCTATTCTATCATATTCCTCTTCCTTTTTTATAGTTTATATATGAAACATTTATCTTAATGTTGCTACTGTTCTTAAAACATTTTATTTTTTTGTTAATTAATTCTCTTGTTTATTTATTTCCTTACTTCATTTCCTTAATGGTCTATTTTCCCTGTTGGAGCCCTTGGGCTTATATCATCCTGCTTTTCCAACGCGAGTTGTAGTTTTGCTAGTAATAATAATAATAATAATATGAACTTTAGT
>NC_090753.1:95970490-95980490 GCF_036898095.1 Palaemon carinicauda | reverse complement strand
CAAACTTTCGACATGATATGAATACAGTTTATTTATTTCATTTACCACAAATAAAACACTGAAATTCATAAATTCAAACTCAAGCTTTCGACATGATATGTATACAGTTTATTTATTTCATTTACCACAAATAAAACACTGAAATTTAAACTCAAACTTTCCACATGGTATGATTACAGTTTATTCATTTCATTTACCACAAATAAAATACTGAAATTCAAACTCAAGCTTTCGACATGATATGTATACAGTTTATTTATTTCATTTACCACAAATAAAACACCGAAATATAAACTCAGACTTTCCACATAACATAAATACAGCTTATTTATTTCATTCACCACAAATAAAACTCTGAAATTTAAACTCAAACTTTCGACATGGTATGATTACAGTTTATTCATTTCATTTACCACAAATAAAACACTGAAATATAAACTCAAACTTTCGACATGGCCTAAATATAACCTTTCCATTCCAGTTTTAGAATCCCCAAAAATAACTCGATCAAGCCATAATTCTCACCCCAAATATACGACAGTTTCCATCATCAACTTTATTCTCTCTACTCTTTTATCACAACTTTTCCCTTTCCATCTACTTTCTCCTCTTCATCATCCACATCCTCTCCCCTTTTACAAATAATCCTTTTTTCCTTATTTTTATTCCGATGTCAGATTTGAGGTCTCCACTTCATGAATATTTCAAACAGATTTTCTTCAAACTATAAACGTTTGAGGGATGTTTGAGATTAAGGGTTAAATTGGATCTGGTTTCAAACAATGGTTTCATTTGATATGTTAATTCGTTTTTGAATTATTTAGGTTCATTTTATAATTTAATTTTAAGTACTCGTTCTAGTTTATATCTCTGGGTTTTAAGTGATCTTATTGTTTGGATATTATCTCTCTCTCTCTCTCTCTCTCTCTCTCTCTCTCTCTCTATATATATATATATATATATATATACATACTATATATGTGTATGTGTAAATGAATACTAAAAATATATATATATATATATATATATATATACATATATATGTATATATTATATATTAGACAGTAGGTGGCCAAGACACCAGCCACCCGCTAAGATACTACCGGTAGAGAGTTATGTGATCCTTTGACTGACCAGACAGTACTACATTGGATCCTTCTTTCTGGTTACGGCCCATTTTCCTTTTGCCTACACACACACACACACAAACTGAATAGTCTGGCCTATTTTCTACGTATTCTCCTGTCTTCATACACCTGACAACACATAGATTACCAAACAATGCTTCTTTGTTCAAGGGGTTAACTACTGCACTGTAATTGTTCAGTGGCTACTTTCCTCTTGGTAAGGGTAAAAGAGACTCTTCAGCTATGGTAAGCAGCTCTTCTAGAAGAAGGACACTCCAAAATCAAACCATTGTTCTCTAGTCTTCGGTAGTGTCATAGCCTCTGTACCATGGTCTTTCACTGTCCTGAGTTAGAGTTCTCTTGTTTGAGGGTACACTCGGGTACACTATTTTATTTTATTTCTCAATTTTTTTCAAGCTTTCATAATTCATATATGAAAGATTTATTTAAATGTTGCTACTCTTCTTAAAACATTTTATTTTATTGGTAATTGATTTTCTTGTAGTTTATATATTTCCTTATTTCCCTTCCTCACTGGGTTAATTTCCCTGTTGGAGTCCTTGGGCTTATATCATCCTGCTTTTCCAACTTAGCTTGTAGCTTAGCAAGCAATATATATATATATATATATATTATATATATATATATATATATATTATATATATATATATATATATATATGCGTGTGTGTGTGCGTACATATATAAGAATACACAGAAAAGACCCAAGTCTTGAAATCTATATTAAACATTTAATAAAAACACCAACTGCTAAGCCAACCTGAAATCCCTTGCGAGTTTGAAAACTTACCTTCTTATGCGGTTCCCTTATGAAGCCCGTAAACCTTCAACGTAAGATTCTCTCTTAACAGAGGAATTTCTGGAAAGGCAACGTTGGATCTACTAAGGAGATAATCAGCATTGAAATCTTACATTGTTAACCGCTTCATCGCTTCTTTGGTTATGTCTGTGGTCTACTTTAAACGAATAAAATAGAAGAAGAAGAGGGAATTTGCTTATGTTTTTAGCTTCACCTCTCGTTGCCGTTTTCTATGACTGGATTACTTTTGAAGAGGGAATTAGATTGTTTTAGCTTCACTTCACAATTGCCGTTTTCTATGACCAGCTCGCTTTCGAAGAGGCACTATGCTAGATTTAATTTGTCAGGGTTTCATAATTAGTTGAGAGAGAGAGAGAGAGAGAGAGAGAGAGAGAGAGAGAGAGATTTTGTGTCTATTTATTGGCAATAAAGAACAATTATGGACGATTTAAAACAAAAATAAACATGAAGTCTATAAATTTTAACAAATTGCAAGAAAAATACACTTAAGGTGAATAGCACTTAGAGTTATTCACTTTTTTCTTTACTGTTCAATATAAAACATACCAAAAGGATATAGATTCATTGTAAATAACCAATAGGGAAAATATCTAAATTAAGATAAAAAATTAGATATATCTAGATAAGAAATTAACATTTCATACAAATGTTATTAAAGAATAAAACAAATTGCAAATGCCCTACTTCTATTCTGCATCTACCCCCTTAGCTATCATTTGGCCTCCCTGGGCTACAAAAAGATTACGAGCTTAAGAGTTCTGCAAACATATTACCTTGAGAAGCAAAACCAAAGAAAAAAAAATGATAGACAAAAAATAAAATATATCGGAAAAAAAAATTGTCGAAACGAAAAAAAATTTCGAAACAAAACAAAAATAAAAAAGAGTATTTCAGAGGATGTATATTAAATCCATTATCTGGAAAGGACAATGTTGTGTTTGCGTATATTTTCCTGATCAGAAAATTTGGATGAAAATTATTGCCGATTATCATTTGAGTAGTTTAGCGCCAAAGTGTTTGATGGAAGGCTATATGGATAAGCAGAGTAAAAGAATATAAACATTATATATATATATATATATATATATATATACATATAAACATATATATATTATTATCATTATTATTATTAATTGCTAAGCTACAACCCTAGTTGGAAAAGCAGGATGCTATAAGCCCAGGGGCTCCAACAGGGAAAATAGCCAAGCGAGGAAAGGAAACAAGGAAAAATAGAATATTTTAAGAACGGTAACAACATTAAAATAAATATCTCCTATATTAACTATGAAAACTTTAACAAAACAAGAGGAAGAGAAATAAGATAGTATAGTATGCCCAAGTGTACCCTCAAGTAATTATATATATATATATATATATATGTGTGTGTGTGTGTTGTTAGATGCATATATATATATATATATATATATATATATTTATATAAAATATATATATACATATTTGTGTGTCTGTGAGTATATATAAATATATACATATAAGTGTGTGAGTGTTTGTGTGTATTTATTTACATACATCCAATAATACAAACTATGGATTAATTCCTTCAACAATTTTTTTTTCAAGTCTAGTCAATTAATTCAGTCAGTGAATAAATCATTTTCCAATTATTAAGACCAAACGCACCAATTACTCCGCCTTCGCATTTGTGTATTGCCAATCACCGTCATTTACCCAAAACAATAACAAACAAACAAAAAAATGACCCTGAACTCGTATAAACAGCAAGACTCGAACAATCTTATTTTGTTATCTTTGGCGATTATCTTTGGAAGATAAACAGACTCTATTAGCTCGGAAGGAAGCATTTTCGCAAGCCTTGTTATCAGTTGCACGTTGCAAACGGATGGTTATTGCAAGGAGGGATGTTGCATTGTGCTGGGGAATAAGAAAGATAAAAGTTTGGGAGGTCGCATGCATTCTGGTCTCCGGTTGCAAGCTTGCTTAATTGTTTGCGAAATAATAGGATGCATATGCCGTATGTCTGGACTTGCCAATTGAATTGGAATAGTTAAATGTATCCAATTATAGATAAATATCTACACACACACAATATGTATATATATATATATATATGGTTGTGTAGACAGTATATGTATATATATATATATATATATGTATATATATATATATATATATGTAATATGTTTGTGTGGACAGTATATATATATATATATATATACATCATCATCATCTCTTACGCCTATTGACGCAAAGTACCTCAGTTATATTTCGACAGTCATCTCTATCTTGAGCTTTTGTTTCCAGACTTTTCCATTCATCATCTCCTACTTCACACATATAGTCCTCATCCATGTAGGCTTGGGTCTTCCAACTCTTCTAGTGCCTTGTGGAATCCAGTTGAACGTTTGAACTAATCTCTCTTGGGAAGTGCGAAGAGCATGCCCAAACCATCTCCATCTACCATTCACCATGTTCTCAACCACGTATGGCACATGAGTAATCTCTCTTATAGTTTCATAACTAATCCTGTCTTGTACATTTATGCTTTTATGATGTATTTGAGAGAGAGAGAGAGAGAGAGAGAGAGAGAGAGAGAGAGAGAGAGACGCATTATTCAAGTGTCCCTATGTCTTCTGTATTGATATGATATTCCCCTTTGTCATGGAATGTATATAGGATAAGGAGAGAGAGAGAGAGAGAGAGAGAGAGAGAGAGAGAGAGAGATTATTCAAGTCTCCGTATGTCTCTTCTGTATTGATATGATATTCCCTTCTCATGAAATGTATATTGGAGAGAGAGAGAGAGAGAGAGAGAGAGAGAGAGACGCATTATTCAAGTGTCCCTATGTCTCTTCTGTATTGATATTACCCTTTGGCATAAAATGTGTATATATATATATATATATATATGAGAGAGAGAGAGAGAGAGAGAGAGAGAGAGAGAGAGAGATGCAACCCTATGAACATGTCTACGTTGCAATTTCAATGGATAAACTTTGAGATCTCCCGGTGAAATATGCTCTGGAGGACACGAAAATATACATTCTGATATTCTGGTCTCAAGGAATATTCCATTTCTGCTTTTGATGCTGAATGCACACCACGAAAATCTTATAAGAAATTCAGTCTTGACAGTTCTTTTGGGGGAAGATTTCAGTCGAGAGAGAGACTCACTCTCTCTCTCTCTCTCTCTCTCTCTCTCTCTCTCTCTGAGTGTGTGCAGTTTTGTTTTTGCTTATATATCCACATGGTACTGATGGCATGTTCATGTATGAAGTATTCATAATTAAAATTACAGCATATATATATATATATATATATATATTTATTTATTTATATATATACATATATATATATATATATATATATACATATACATATATATATACATATATACATATATATATATATATATATATACACACTCACATCTCCATCAGCCATAATTTATCTATTGCAGGATAAATAATTATTTATCCTGCTTATCCTGCAATAATGAATTATGGCTTATTAATACAGAAACTGGCAAATGACTCTCTCTTCGCTACAAACAGTCGTGGAAGGATTTCAATGCCTAATTAGCTCGGTCATGACGTAGTACACCTCCTGCAGTGACGAATGCATATTGGCGTTGGTACTACGATCCTGATTGGGGATTCACCTTTGTAAATTACTCGATTACGATTGTAAATCTTAGACAAAGGATTGGAAGGTGTTCGTTTATGCGAAGGTATTGCGATGAGCGAGAGGCTCAGCTGTTAAAGGTAATTGTTCCTTGTTCATCACAATTGAAAATTTATGCTTATGAATGAATTCATGTTTGCTCGTGCGGCGATAATAGATGATGTGCATACATACATACATACATACATACATACATACATAAACGATCAGTGGCTATAAATGAAAGCATAAACTTAATCAGTTTTATTTTATATATATATATATATATATATATGCATATATATATTTTATATATATATATGTGTGTGTGTGTGTGTATGTATATGTATATATATATATATATATATATATGTATATATGCATACATATGTATTATATTTTTTTTCTGGTCACGCTAAGCGGGATTGCCAGACTTATGATTACTCGGTCTCTCCCTGTCCCTCAGGTAGGAGGAAAGGGAATAGTCATACCTTGTTGAGAAGGGGGCACCCCGAGAGGTACACTCGGAAACCACAACATTCGCATTGTAGTTAGTAAAGGAGAAGTTGGGGGAAAGGGTTGAATCTGTGTGTGTGGATGTGGCTGTATATCTATCTATAGTCAATTCCTTTTAGTAAGGCAGATTTGCACCGACTCGCTTGGGTGCCCTTTTTACCTCGGAAAAGTTTCCTGTCCGCTGATTGGTTGAACAAGATATATAATTCTAACCAATCAGATAGCAGGAAACTTTTCTGAGCTAAATGGGCACTGTTGCGATTCAGTGCAAATGCGCCTCATTAAAAAAAAATGGTATAGATATCTAGCCTTTTTTGACCGGCTGCGTACACATGTAAATAGAACATTTTAGAAATCACCTAATCCTAAAACTACTATTGTATGTTATATGTCTTGACCAGCCCCACGACCTTTGCTGTGGTAACCAGTTTATAAGACCACGCAAGGGGGTGGGGGACAGGTGGGGGCAGCGCCCCTTTAGACAAACGTTGCCCTGTTGACACTATTCGGCGTTGAGTTCCTGCAGGTAAATGCAATTAAGAACGGCATCATAGAGAGGTGGGGGGGGGGAAGGGTCTTTAATTCGATGAACCTTTTTGGGGGTCAGAAATTTCATTTCATTTCTTACTCGAGTTCATTTCTTTGTCATGGTGAAATGATTTGTGTATTTTATATCTTTGTCTTTAAAGAAATACTCTCTCTCTCTCTCTCTCTCTCTCTCTCTCTCTCTCTCTCTCTTTATATATATATATATATATATGTGTGTGTGTGTGTGTGTCTGTGTGTGTATGTATATGTAAGTATTATACATATACATATGTATTCTGTATATGGCCTATATGTTGATATAAAATATGCATATACAGGGTATATATATATATATATATATATATATACCATGAAATAAGTAAATTAACACCTATTCCATTGGGAATACGATACAATGTTTACTAAACAATGCCCTTTTCTTTGGCCATTTCCAACGCACAGCTGTTTAACAAATAAGGACCTAATTAACTCGTGTATACCACGCATCAATCATTGAATGATTGATGTTATTAATAACTAATGGCAATCAATCATTCTTTCACTCGCTAAAAGGACGAGAGAATGAGTGATTGAATAGTTGAGTGAATAATGATTATTCATTATTTGATATGTTAATAGCTGGAGACATGCATTGTTTGTTTGTTTTTTCTTATTGAAGTAATGAATAACTAAAGCATTCAAATCAGATAAAGAATTGGCTAATGATAATAATGATAATAATAATGATTATAATATTGGAAAAGTCCCCGCATTCTGCTGAACTGGGGTTCGAGAACCGCTCAAGCTCTATAGTTTCTCGTAGTGTCTGCAACCTCACCATCCTTGTCAGTTAAAGATGAGAGTCTGGGGGAGTCTATAGGTCTACCTGCTGAATCTTCAGCAGCCATTGCCTAGCCCTCCCTGGTCCTAGCTTGGGTGGAGAGGAGCCAAATATTCACATCATTCACACAATTCAGGTCATCATTTCAGTAAGATATAATGAAAGCCATAATTTAAACTTAAATAGTTATTCAGTAACATTACAAATTGAAAAGTATTATATAATTAATATATAAATTTATATATCTATATCTTGATTAGAATTTATATATTTGAAATTGTGCTTATTTGTCGCAAAAGTTACTTCAATTAAGTCTATTCGTTTTCGAAAGGATATTTTTTTTTCTTTTTTTGTAAATTGCTGAAAATATTCTTTGATAATCTATTTAGAAAATGTGAGAATATATAATTTTCATTCATATAAAATAAAATGAAATGTATTAGCTATTTAGGGTGCGTGGTATATATATATATATATATATATATGTATATAAATAAATATGCATACATATACATATATATATATATATATATATATGTATACATATATATGTATATATATAGATATATATGCATACACACATAAATATATATCTTCAAAATTTATATATACATTATTTATGTTTTTGTATACATGTAGGCTATATCCATATGCGGGTGCGTATTTATTAAATCTAAATGTGTATGCATCTGTACATACATACATATATACAGATGAACGTACCTCTGTTCTATATATGTACAGTATGTGCCTATACATGCATACATTTATAATTGTATATATACTGTATATGCATACAAATACACAGTTAGATACACTTACCGTTATTACTAAAAATCTGCATTCTACTCCAAAGAAACATATCAGAATCTTCTGTCTCGTTGTGATTCTGGTACAAAACGCCAGAATTAGCATAAGAATCACTATTGCTCTACTGGGGAGGCAAGGGGGGGGGGAAGGGAATATCAAAGACTATGAAATTCTGGGAAGAAAATGCAAGGGCAGTGTATGCCTAGGGATGTGTCATTAATGTGGAAGATAGTAGTGGGGTCTCTCTCTCTCTCTCTCTCTCTCTCTCTCTCTCTCTCTCTCAGACACGGTAGAGACAATAACAATAAATGATAATACCAACAACAAAAACAACAACAGCAATGATAGTAATAATAAAATAAAATGTCGATTAAACGTAAAATAGAAAACGGGACATTTTATTATCAACCCTGAAATATATAAAATTGGACGACCTGTTAATCTTTTTTTTATTAATAAGATGTAATTATAAAAGTGATTTTAAATCGAGGGATGTATTCCTAAAATATGTATATTCGCGCATTCTGATTTTTTTCCTTTTTCTTTTTTTTTTCTTAAAGGAAAAATTTTCGTCATTGTTTATCAGATTATTTATTTGCAAATTAGGATAATAAAGACTAACCATAATTAGCGAGGAATAATTTTCTTTTAATTAATAAGAAAATGTATATAATTGTGCATTCTGATTTTTTTTCTTAATATTTTTTTGGGGGGGTAAGAAAAATTTTCGTCACGGTTTATCAGATTATTTAATTTAAAAATGGGTATATAAAGATTTTAACCATAATTACCGAAGAATAAGATAAATTAAAACCATCTAATACTGGTGCATTGCATTTAGGCAAACAGTGTGATTTCATTTACTATCTGGGCATTTTCAAGAAGAATGGCATAAATGTTTACTCATGCGCCGGGAAATCTCTTATTTCATGAGTTCGTGAATCGAGATATTTTTATTATTTTCTGTCGATTTATTTCGTCTTTCGTTGTTCCACTGGCGGTTATGAAATCAAGATGAAGTTCTGTTATTAAGAAATTTTCTCTCTCTCTCTCTCTCTCTCTCCTCTCTCTCTCTCTCTCTCTCTCTCTCTGTTGTAAGGTAAGGTAATAAGGCTACGAATGCATAAAGATAAGAGAGAGAGAGACTAATATAAATTTTGTATTTGGTTTCGACAAATAATTATATAATTATAGCTAAAGTGAGAGAGAGAGAGAGAGAGAGAGAGAGAGAGAGAGAGAGAGAGAGAGAGACTAATATAAATTTTTGTATTGGCTTTTCAACGAATAATTATATAAATTATAACTTAAAGAGAGAGAGAGAGAGAGAGAGAGAGACTAATATAAATTTTGTATTTGGTTTCGACAAATAATTATATAATTATAGCTAAAGTGAGAGAGAGAGAGAGAGTAGAGAGAGAGAGAGAGAGAGACTAATATAAATTTTGTATTGGCTTTCAACGAATAATTATATAATTATAAACTAAAGAGAGAGAGAGAGAGAGAGAGAGAGAGAGAGAGAGAGAGACTAATATAAATTTTTTGTATTTGGTTTTAACTAATAATTATATATTATAACTAAAAGGAGAGAGAGAGAGAGAGAGAGAGAGAGAGAGAGAGAGACTTAATAAATTTTGTATTTGGTTTCAACGAATAATTATATAATTATAACTAAAATGAGAGAGAGAGAGAGAGAGAGA
>NC_090753.1:95960490-95965490 GCF_036898095.1 Palaemon carinicauda | reverse complement strand
CTCTCTCTCTCTCTCCTCTCTCTGTCCAATTTCTTCGTTTATCCTTCTTCAAACAAAAATATCGGCTCTCTCTCTCCTCTCTCACTCTCTCTCTCTATTATATAATATATATATATATATATGTATATTATATGTATATTATATATATATATATATGTGTGTGTATTTCTACAAACTTTCTCTTCGTCAATCCTTCTTCAAGCAAAAATATCCTCTCTCTCTCTCTCTCTCTCTCTCTCTCTCTCTCTCACACATTTCTCCCCTCTATCTTTCTACAAACTTTCTCTTCGCCTATCCTTCTTCAAACAAAAAAAAATTTTCAATAACTCCGCAAACGAAAATTATTTTTTTCCATATCCTTCTATACAGTAATAACACTGACATATGATATAATATTTCAATAGGCAAAAAATGCATAAAATACACGAGATTTGGTTCCCGGGAAACCAATGGAAAAATGACATTCGCTTTCTAGTATTTTTTCCATATTGGAGTCCTTTGATCCTGGATGCTTTTAATCACCAAAAGGAAAAAAAAAAACTGGAACGGCTAATTCCAGGACTATTTGGTTATTTTCCCAGTGGCAAATTCAGTAAGAGTTTCCTATTGGGGCCATTTAGAGAAAATGAAATTATGTCAACTCAGCGAAGATTAAAGATTAGTTTGACCTTGGAAATTTTGTTCACGTTTCATTAGATTTTTATTTTTGTATTTCTGAAATACAAGAGATGGAGTTGTAGCTTGTAGGTAGCATCCTTGCCTGGCGATTGCCAGACTGGGGTTTGAATCCCGCTGAGATTCCTTAGTTCCTTTTATCGCTGCAACCTCACCATCCTTGTGAGCTAAGGATGGGGTGGTTGGAGTAGCCTATAGGTCTATCTGCTGAGCCATCAGCAGCCATTACCTGGTCCTCCCTTGGTCCTAGCTTAGTTGGATAGGAGCCTTGGGTGCCGATCATATGTATATATGGTCAGTCTCTTGGGCCTTGTCCTGCTCGATAGGTAAATGTCACTGTCCCTTGCCTCTGCCATTCATGAGCGGCCTTTAACCTTTAAGGGCAGAAGAAGGAAGGGAAAGCCAAAGTTCAGGTGGAAATATAAATTATTGAATGACATGAAGGAAGGCTGACTAGAAAAAGGCGAACCCATATAGAAATGGGAAAAGCTGAAGAAGAAGAAGAAGAAATTAGAAAATCTGAAGAAGAAGACGAAGAAATTAGAAAATCTGAAGAAGAAGACGAAGAAATTAGAAAATCTGAAGAAGAAGAAGAAAAAATGGTAAAAACTGAATTAAAAGAAGAAGAAATGGGTAAAGCTGAAGAAGAAGAAGAAATGGGAAAAGCTGAAGAAGAATAAATGAGAAAAGGTGAAGAAGAAGAAGAAGAAATGGCAAAAGCTGAAGAAGAAGAAGAAATGGGAAAAACTGAAGAAGAAGAAGAAATGAGAAAATCTGAAGAAGAATAAATGAGAAAAGGTGAAGAAGAAGAAGAAGAAATGGCAAAAGCTGAAGAAGAAGAAGAAATGGGTAAAGCTAAAGAAGAAGAAGAAAAAATATGGTCATCATCATGATGAAGAAGAAGAAAGGGGGAAAATCTAAAGAAGAAGAACAAGAACAAGATCAAAAATTGGGAAAAGAAAATGAAGAAGATTACCTGTTGCTGGCTGAACGAAGAAACCTTTTGAAATGTTGAAGGAAAAATATGTTTTTCGTAACTCATGACGAGTAATACAGCAAAATAAGTATACCATTACGTTAGCGTTACAGAGAACAAAACAAGATTACAGACAAAGTACAGACGTAGAGATACTCAACAAACATTTATTTTGGGTCTGACTAATTGTGAAATGACCTTCCGAACCTTTTGTGAATTCTTTAATGTTTTACAGGTTTATATAAATCTCGTTCTATAGTTCATAAGTGACTGCTCTATTTCAACGTTCTTACTGATCTCATAATATTCTATATAATTTCTTATTCCCTTTCCTCACTCGGCTGCTTTCCCTGTTGGAGGCCTGGAGCTTAATGCATCTTGCTTTTCCAAGTAGAGTTGTAGCTTGGCTAGTAATGATGATGATGATGATAATAATAATAATAATAATAATAATAATAATAATAATAATAATAATAATAATAATAATAATAATAATAATAATAATATCTTGATTTAAACGCATCATTAGGATTTTGATGACAATAGCATTAATCCTATTATATATATATATATATATATATATATACTGTATATATATACATATATATACTGTAGATGTATATATATATATATATATATATAAATTATATCACAAAAAAATATATTTGCATTTCATCCATACCAGAGAGTCAATTCTAATGTGATTATCATATGATAATATATTACATGAACGGGGTTAATATATTTTCTAATGCATTATCCATTATTGGTATCTAATTTTTTTTATTTGAAAAATGGGACTGGAATATTATACAGTATCAGGTTTAATATAATTCACAAATCTAGCGGCGTTAGATATCACAGTAATTAGATTATTCAGATGCTATTAGTCGAAAATGACTTTAGAATATGTTTTGTTGATTTTGATTCTGAAATAAACCAATAATGATGTCTTTAGGTGTTAATAGATGTGTCCAAACAGATGGGCTCTCAAGATTCGCTTTCTTTCTTAAGATTCTTACTTCCACTAGGGAGTTTAGTCATTTATTTGTTTATTTTATCTGTTTGTTTGTTTGTGGAGAAGAGTACGTCAATACTTCTGGCTATTAGTGTCATTGTTAATAGGTAGATGTATACACAATCAACGTTGAAATAGGGAGAGCTTTATCTTTAGACTTTTTATTATTATTCTATAGATGCAATACCGACAAGCTTGTGAAATAGGGAGAGCTTGGTCCGTAGACTTAGGTTAAATGTTAACAATTTTCACTGGCGGAGTCAGAAATCTCTGCTCGTATTTTGCTGTGGTGGCCGATGTGGTAACGTCCCTGACTAATGAACACCAGACTGGGGTTCGAGTCCCGCTTAAACTCGTTAGTTTCTATGGTCGCTGCAACCTCACCATCCTTGTGAGCTAAGGATGGCGGGCTTTGAGGAAGTTTATAGCTCTATCTGCTGAGTCATCAGCAGCCATTGCCTGGCCCTCCTTGGTCCTAGTTTGTGTAGAGAAGGGGGCTTGGGTGCTAATCATACGTATGTATGGTCCAGTCTCTAGGGCATTGTCCCTGCTCGATAGGACAATGTCACTGTCCCTTGCCACTGCCAGTCATGAGGAGCCTTTAAACCTTGAACTTTTAAAACCTACCGGTACTAAAATGTAAATTTAATCTTACATATATCGCTGGAACTTAGCTCTCTCTCTCTCTCTCTCTCTCTCTCTCTCTCTCTCTCTCTCGTCCAATTTCTTCGTTTATCCTTTCTTCAAACAAAAATTATCGGGCTCTCTCTCTCTCTCTCTCTCTCTCTCTCTCTCTCTATATATATATATATATATATGTATATATATGTATATATATATATATATATATGTGTGTGTATTTCTACAAACTTTCTCTTCGTCAATCCTTCTTCAAGCAAAAAATATCCTCTCTCTCTCTCTCTCTCTCTCTCTCTCTCACACATTTCTCCCTCTATCTTTCTACAAACTTTCTCTTCGCCTATCCTTCTTCAAACAAAAATGTCGTCTCTCTCTCTCTCTCTCTCTCTCTCTCTCTCTCTCTCTCTCTTCTAAAGGAAAGTTCGTTTTATCCCGACGATATCATTCAATATCTCCTTATGGGTTCTCAGCGGATCCGATTTTCTTAGATAGAATAGAAATGTATAACATTTGAAAAAATCCCTCCTCCTTCTCCTCCTCCTCCTCCTCCTCCTTCTCCTCTTCCTCCTCCTCCTCTTCTTTCTCTCCTCCTCCTCTTCTTTCTCCTCCTCCTCCTCTCCCTTCTCCTCTTCCTCCTCCTCCTCTCCCTTCTCCTCCCTCTCTTCATTCTGAGAAAGGTCAACGTGATATGAAAATCTCTCCCTCAATTTCCTAATGTTATGGACGGCTTAAATGATTGTTATTGTGTGTGTATATATATATATATATATATATATGTATGTATATATATAGATAGATAGATAGATAGATAGATAGATAGATACCGATTGATAATTAAATAAGAATAAATAAAAGGCAAAACATACCAAGATCTTAGTAGGCAGATACAGAGAGAGATAGATAGATAAATAAAGATGTAGATAGACGGATAGATAGACAGACGAAATAAGGAAAAATACACTGCCGAACATATCTAAATCTTACTAGATATAGATAGATAGATAGATAGATAGATAGAGAGGCAGAAAAATAAAATACGAATAAAAATGAAATGGAAAACGTCAAGATCTCCAGAATCTAGATCAGATTCTCTTCAACATCTATAGAAGACCTTTATTGACCTTTTCTAAGCCATCTTGGGTCGTAAGTGTCCATCAAGACAGCCTGAATCCCCCTGACCATTTCCAGTTGCTGGAAGGTTATGGAATGTAGACGAGGTTAAGTGGAGGGGAGAATCGTCCTCTTTATTAAGACTTAGGACATTTCCTAACACCAGGGGCTGTAGGGAAAAGGTTCTCCACTCAAGGGGGTTAACTATTATTATTATTATTATTATTATTATTATTATTATTATTATTATTATTAGTTGCTAAGCTACAACTTTAGTTGGAAGAGCATTATGCTATAAGTACAGGGACCCCAACAGAGAAAATAGCCCAGTGAGGAAAGGAAAAGAGGAAAATTATATTTTAAGAACAGTAACATTAAAATAGATATCTCACACGTCAACTATAAAAACCTTAACAAAAAAGAGGAAGAGAAATCAGATAGAATAGTGTGCCCGAGTGTACCCTCAAGCCAGAGAACTCTACCCCAGGACAGTGGAAGACCATGTTACAAAGGCTATGGCACTACCCAAAACTAGAGAACAATGGTTTGATTTTGGAGTGTCCTTCTCCTAGAAGAGCTGCT
>NC_090753.1:95951366-95953866 GCF_036898095.1 Palaemon carinicauda | reverse complement strand
CTCTCTCTCTCTCATTTCAGTAATAATTATATAATTACTTGTCGAAACCAAATACAAAAATCATAGTAGTCTCTCTCTCTCTCTCTCTCTCTCTCTCTCTCTTATCTTTAAGCATTCGTAGCCTTATTACCTTACCTTACCTTACAGAGAGAGAGAGAGAGGAGAGAGAGGAGAGAGAGAGAGAGAGAGAGAGAGAGAGAGAGAGAGAGAGATTTTTTTTCTAACGAAACTTCATCTTGATTTCATAACCGCCACCGGAACAACAAAAGACGAAATCAATCGACAGAAAAAAATAAAAATATCTCGATTCACGAACTCATGAAATAAGAGATTTCCCGGCGCACGAGTAAACCTTTACGCCACTCTTCTTGAAAATGCCCAGATAGTAAATGAAATCACACTGTTTGCCTAAATGCAATGCACCAGTATTAGATTGTTTTAATTTATCTTATTCTTCGGTAATTATGGTTAAAATCTTTATATCCCCATTTCTAAATTAAATAATCTGATAAACCGTGACGAAAATTTTTCTTACCCCCCAAAAAAATATTAAGAAAAAAATCAGAACGCACGATTATATACATTTTCTTATTAATTAAAGGAAAATTATTCCTCGCTAATTATAGGTAGTCTTCATTATCCCATTTTGTTATTGAATAATCTGATAATCCATGACGAACATTTTTCCTTTTTCACAAAAAAAAAAAAAAAAATCAGAATGCGCGAATATATATATTTTAGGAATACGTCCCTCGATTTAAAATCACCTTTATAATTAAATTTTCTTATTAATAAAAAAAAAGATGAACAGATCGTCCAATTTTACATATTTCGGGGTTGATAATAAAATGTCCCGTTTTCTATACGTTTAATCAAACTTGTTTTATGATTTTTTTTTTATTTTATTATTACTATCATTGCTGTTGTTGTTTTTGTTGTTGGTATCATCATTTATTGTTATTGTCTCTACCGTGTCTGAGAGAGAGAGAGAGAGAGAGAGAGAGAGAGAGAGAGAGAGAGAGAGAGAGAGAGAGAGAGAGGGAGAGAGGAGAGAGAGAGAGCACTTCTATCTTCCACATTAATGACACATCCCTAGGCATACACTGCCCTTGCATTTTCTTCCCAGAATTTCATAGTCTTTGATATTCCTCTTCCCCCCCCCCCCCACAGTAGAGCAATAGTGATTCTTATGCTAATTCTGGCGTTTTGTACCAGAATCACAACGAGACAGAAGATTCAGATATGTTTCTTTGGAGTAGAATGCAGAATTTTAGTAATAACGGTAAGTGTATCTAACTGTGTATTTGTATGCATATAGAGTATATATACAATTATAAATGTATGCATGTATAGGCACATACTGTATATGTAGAGAACAGAGATACGTTTATCTGTATATATGTATGTATGTAGAGATGCATAAACATATTTAGATTCAACAAATACGCACATATATATGGATACACATACATACAAATATATATATATTGCATATATACATTTTGAATATATATATATATATATATATATATATATATATATATATACGTATGTAAACATGTATGCATATACATATATATATATATATATATATATATATATATATATACATATATATATATATATATATATATATATATAGATATATATATATATATAAATATATATATATATATATATATATATATATATATATATATATAAATAATATATATACGTATGTATACATGTATGCATAAATATAT
Source organism: Palaemon carinicauda (assembly GCF_036898095.1). Classification (NCBI taxonomy): domain Eukaryota; kingdom Metazoa; phylum Arthropoda; class Malacostraca; order Decapoda; family Palaemonidae; genus Palaemon; species Palaemon carinicauda. The sequence continues at coordinate 95,952,121 of NC_090753.1, read as the reverse complement.
GTATATATATATATATATATATATATATATATATATATATATATATTATATATATATATATATCTCCTTTCAAAAACAAATAGACTTAATTGAAGTAACTTTTGACACAAATAAGCACAATTTCTAATATATAAATTCTAATCAAGATATCGACATATAAATTTATATCTTAATTATATAATACTCTTCAATCTGTAATATTACTGAATAATTATTTGAGTTTGAATAATGGCTTTCATTATATCTTACTGAAATGATGACCTGAATTGTGTGAATGATGTGAATATTAGGCTCCTCTCCACCCAAGCTAGGACCAGGGAGGGCCAGACAATGGCTGCTGAAGATTCAGCAGGTAGACCTATAGACTCCCCCAGACTCTCGTCTTTAACTCAGAAGGATGGTAAGGTGACAGTGACCAAAGAAACTATCGAGCTTGAGCGGGCCTCGAACGCCGGTTCAGCAGAATGCTAGGCGGCGACTTTTCCAATATTATAATCATTATTATTATTTTTATTATCATTATTATCATTAGCCAATTCTTTATCTGATTTGAATGCTTTAGTTATTCATTTCTTCAATAAGAAAAAAACAATGCATGTCTCCAGCTATTAACATATCAAATAATGAATAATCATTATTCACTCAACTATTCAATCACTCATTCTCTCGTCCTTTTAGCGAGTGAAAGAATGATTGATGGCCATTAGTTATTAATAACATCAATCATTCAATGATTGATGCGTGGTATACACGAG
>NC_090753.1:95933866-95946366 GCF_036898095.1 Palaemon carinicauda | reverse complement strand
TATATATATATATATATATATATAATATATATATATACATATGTTTTATATGCATTATATACACACACACACACACATATATATATATATATATATATATATATATATATATATATATATATATATATATTATGTTTATATTCTTTTACTCTGCTTATCCATATAGCCTTCCATCAAACACTTTGGCGCTAAACTACTCAAATGATAATCTGCAATAATTTTCATCCAAATTTTCTGATCAGGAAAATATACGCAGACACAACATTGTCCTTTCCAGATAATGGATTTAACATACATCCTCTGAAATACTTGTTTTTATTTTATGTTTTGTCTAGCATTTTTTTTTTCTTTGATTTTGGTTCTCAAGGTAATATGTTTACAGAACTTGTAAGCTGGTAATCTTTTTGTAGCCCAGGGAGACCAAATGATAGTTAAGGGGTTAGATGCAGAATAGAAGTAGGGCATTTGCAATGTGTTTTATTCTTTAATAACATTTGTATGAAATGTTAATTTCTTATCTAGATAGATCTAATTTTTTATCTTAATTTGGATAATTTCCCTATTGGTTATTTACAATGAATCTATATCCTTTTGGTATGTTTTATTTTGAACAGTAAAGAAGAAAGTGAATAACTCTAAGTGCTATTCACCTTAGGTGTATTTTTCACACAATTTGTTAAAATTTAGACTTCATGTTTATTTTTGTTTTAAATCGTCCATAATTGTTCTTTATTGCCAATAAATAGACACAGAATCTCTTTCTCTCTCTCTCACACACACAACTAATCATGAAACCCTGACAAATTAAATCTAGCATAGTGCCTTTTCGAAAGCGAGCCGGTCATAGAAAACGGCAATTGTGAAGTGAAGCTAAAACAATCTAATTCCCTCTTCAAAAGTAATCCAGTCATAGAAAACGGCAATGAGAGGCTAAGCTAAAAACATAAGCAAATTCCCTCTTCTTCTTCTATTTTATTCGTTTAAAGTAGACCACAGACATAACCAAAGAAGCGATGAAACGGTTAACGACGTAAGATTTCAATGCTGATTATCTCCTTAGTAGATCCAACGTTGCCTTTCCAGACATTCCTCTGTTAAGAGAGAATCTTACGTTGAAGGTTTACGGGCTTCATAAGGGAACCGCATAAGAAGGTAAGTTTTCAAACTTGCAAGGGATTTCAGGTTGGCTGTGCAGTTGGTGTTTTTATTAAATGTTTAATATAGATTTCAGGACTTGGGTCTTTTCTGTGTATTCTTATATATGTATGCACACACACGTATGTATATATATATATATATATATATATATATATATATATATATATATATATATATATATATATATATATATGTATATATATATATTGCTTGCTAAGCTACAACCCAAGTTGGAAAAGCAGGATGATATAAGCCCTGAACAATTACATTGCAGTAGTTAACCCCTTGAACAAAGAAGCATTGTTTGGTAAGCTATGTGTTGTCAGGTGTATGAAGACAGAGGAGAATACGTAGAGAATAGGCCAGACTATTCAGTTTGTGTTTATGTAGGCAAAAGGAAAATGAGACGTAACCAGAAAGAAGGTTCCAATGTAGTACTCTTTGGTCAGTCGAAGGATCACATAACTCTCTACGGGTAGTATCTCAGCGGGTGGCTTGTGTCCTGGCCACCTACTGCCTCATATATAATATATACATATATATATATTCATATTTATATATATACATATATATATATGTATATATGTATATATATATATATATATATATATCTATACACATACATACATACGTATATATATATATATATATATATTTATATATATATATATATATATATATATATATATATATATATTTAGTATTCATTTACACATACACATATATACAGAGAGAGAGAGAGAGAGGAGAGAGAGAGAGAGAGAGAGAGAGAGAGAGAGAGAGAGATAATATCCAAACAATAAGATCACTTAAAACCCAAAGATGTAAACTAGAACCCATCCCTAAAATTTAATTATAAAATGAACCTAAATAATTCAAAATAAATTAACAGATCAAATGAAACTAATGTTTGAAACCAGATCCAATTTGACCCTTAATCTCAGCATAATATATATATATATATATATATATATATATATATATATATATATATATATAAATATACATATATATTACATATATAAATATGTTTATATATTATATATGCATTTATATATATATATATATATATATATATATATTATATATAAATATGTATACATATAAAGTATATATGTATATATATACATACACACACACACACACACACATATATATATATATATATACATATATATTTCCTGCCACGATCAAGGGAAGAAGAAATAGTCATACCCTGCTAAGAGGGTTACCTCGTGAGATACAGTCGGAACCCAGGGGGTTGTATTATTATTATTATCATTATTATTATTACTAGCCAAGCTACAACCCTAGTTGGAAAAGCAAGATGTTATAAGCCCTAAGGCTCCAAAAGGGAAAAATAGCCCAGTAAGGAAAGGAAATGTGGATATAAATACACATATAAGAAAAAATTTAACAGTAAAATAATTTAAAAACTGATTCAACTGTTAGGAAATGGGAGTTGGTGTCGGAATCTGTGTATATGTGTGTGTTTGCATATCTATGTAAATATTTAGAGGTTAGTTTGATAGCTTGGGTGTGTGTATATATATATATATATATATATATATATATATATATATATATATTATATATATATATATATATATATATAGTGTATATATATGTGTGTGTGTATGTGTGTGTGTGCGCGCGAGTGTGTGGTAGAATACTGTAATTATTGGGTAGTGCCATAGCCTCTGTACCATGGTCTTCCACTGCCTTGGGTTAGAGTTCTCTTGCTTGAGGGTACACTCGGGCACACTTCTATCTTATATCTTATTTCTCTTCCTCTTGTTTTGTTAAAGTTTTTATAGTTTATAAAGTGATATTTATTTCAATATTGTTGCTCTTCTCAAAATATTTTATTTTTCCTTGTTCCCTTTCCTCACTGAGCTATTTTCCTTGTTGGAGCCCCTGGGCTTATAGCATCCTACTTTTCCAACTAGGGTTGTAGCTTAGTAAGTAAGTAAGTAAGTAAGTAAGTAAGTAAGTAAGTAATAATAATAATAATAATAATAATAATAATAATAATAATAATAATAACACTTGCCGTTAATATTTGATGGCAAACAAAAGCTGTGGACCATGGTTATTATATTCTCGAAAAGATCCTGGAGCCCAAAATGATTTATTCATGATGTTTGAAATTCGCGTAAAGATTTTGACGTAACCTGAGTAGCTTCAGTTCAGCCCACGTCTCTCTCTCTCTCTCTCTCTCTCTCTCTCTCTCTCTCTCTCTCTCTCTCTCTCTCCCCAAAGCTGTTCGTTGGTCTCTTTCTAATAATAAACAGATCACTTTTATTCTATAAAATAATCCAAAATACATTTTTTACCGGGAATTTGGAGAAACTTAGAAGATATTCACTTTCATAACTGGACTAAAAAGACTAAAATATTCCTAAAATATATATTTTGCATTATCTGGTTCTAATAAAAAATGCTATCTCTGTATTTTAATTTTTCTACTGAGTGTAGTGCTTTTCCTTAAAGGAATATGTTCCCTGTTTGACTATGCAAAAATCATGAATTATAAAGGGCAACTCAGTAACATATATTTAATATGAGAATGATGTATCACAAAGTCATTTGAATACTGCCTCATCTTTTTGCCTGGTTTAATGTTACAAGGACAGTTTTACATATTTAATTTGCACAATAGAGAAAGAACAGCTTTTTGCCGTCCTAACAAGCATTAAGCTTTTAAATGTATAATCCATGGTTCATTTCATATTATAACTATCGTGAAAATGGGCCTCTCTCTCTCTCTCTCTCTCTCTCTCTCTCTCTCTTTGATTTATAGTTTAATGATATAAACAAATAATAAAAAGGTAAAATTAATTCTCTCTCTCTCTCTCTCTCTCTCTCTCTCTCTCTCTCTCTCTCTCTCTCTCTTTGATTTATAGTTTAATGATATAAACAAATAATAAAATGGTAAAATTAATTCTCTCTCTCTCTCTCTCTCTCTCTCTCTCTCTCTCTCTCTCTCCTCTCTCTCTCTCTCTCTCTCTCTCTCTCTTTGATTTATAGTTTAATGATATACACAAATAATAAAAAGGTAAAATTAATTCTCTCTCTCTCTCTCTCTCTCTCTCTCTCTCTCTCTCTCTCTCTCTCTCTCTCTCAAGCCAGAGATAACGGATACAGCTGGACTTGATAAGATACAACACCACTCAATGTGGTAATTTCTTTACATACAAAATAGCAAATACATAGAACAGGCTTCCACCGGATGTAGTAAACAGTCACACGGTAAACGACCTCAAGAATAAGTTAGACAGGATCATAAAATCTCTCTAACAGTTTAAACTAATTGGCTCTACCTAAGAGTAAATGGAGTCTCCGCGTATGGACTAAAAATCCTTGTAACTCTCTCTCTCTCTCTCTCTCTCTCTCTCTCCTCTCTCTCTCTCTCTCTCTCTCTCTCTCTCTCTCTCTCTCTCTATGACATCAGTGTCAAATTATATTGAAAGTTATCTTATTCATTCAATCTCTCTCTCTCTCTCTCTCTCTCTCTCTCTCTCTCTCTCTCTCTCTCTCTCTCTCTCTCTCTCTATGACATCAGTGTCAAATTATATTGAAAGTTATCTTATTCATTCAAGAAACCACAGAAACTACTATTTATTTTTCTTACACAACCGGAAGCTTTCTTTCTACCTAAAACGATGATAAATAATTTATTAATCAACAGTAATTCTTAACTTTATCTTTATCAATATCAAAATAAAACGCAAAGAGAATTCGTTTGTTCAAGATCGACCTTCTATCAAAGGTTACTGGAACCAAGATATATGTTTACTATAGGTTCTAGATCTTAAAATATCTGCGGCCCCAAGACTATACAACAAGGTCCAACTAGATATCCGAAAGACTGAAGACATTAAGGCTTTATAGAAGGAACTGAAACTTTTTGCTTTCGAAGTGCTTCGATAATGTGGATTTGACAATAAACAAGCAATATGTTGTGTGAAATGTTTAATACCTTGGCATATTTACGATAAAATGAAGCATGAAAGGTCTTGTAGAGAGTAGGGTTCCCCTTCTGTATACGACCAGAAAAGCAGCCTTTAATAGAAGGAACTGAAGACGTTCTTGCTTTCGAAGTGCTTCGATAATGTGGGTTTGACGATAAACACGCAATATGCTGCGTGAAATGCTGAATGCCTTGGAATATATACGATAAAATGAAGTATGAAAGATTTTGTAAAGACTAGGGTTCCCTGCTTATAGGACCAGAAAAGAAGCTTTTAATAGAAGGAACTGAAGACGTTCTTGCTTTCGAAGTGCTTCGATAATGTGGATTTCACAATAAACAGGCAATATTTTGTGTGAAATGCTTAATACCTTGGCCTATTTACGATAAAATGAAGCATGAAAGATCCTGTAAAGACTAGGGTTCCCCTGCTGTATAGGACCAGAAAAGCAGCCTTTAATAGAAGGAAATTAAGACGTTCTTGATTTCGAAGTGCTTCGATAATGTGGGTTTGACAATAAACACGCAATATGCTGCGTGAAATGCTGAATGTATTGGAAGACATACGATAAAAGGAAGTAGGAAACGTCCTGTAAGGACTAGGGTTCCCGTGCTGTATAGGACCCCCCCCCCCCCCCAAAAAAAAAAAAAAAAAAATAATAACCTTTAAATCAAAGTAAAGTAAAGCTGAATTCAAAGGCAAACTCACGAGTATCCATTCTAGCACCACAACAGTTTCTAATCAATATCACTTGAAACCTCTGGCCGCTTCACAGAGAGAGGTACTTGAACCCGGAATCTACACCACACAATATTCTGCAAGGCTCTTCGCCACATAAAGAGACTGCTGACGTCATGGGCAGTGTTGCCATACGCTGGTTTTGTTTTTCTTTCGAAATTTTTTGGATAGAGCATGATTTTTTTTGGAAAGATCTGCTTATGTGTTTGTTCAATTAGATGAGGAAATAATTTTACAATTCATATAAGAATTTCCTTTTAGTAGATCGTTAATTTTGGTATGACGTGAAAAATGTCAACGAAAAACGATTATTCAAAGTTTGTTTTATAGTATATATTTTCATTGCAATTAAAATTTATGAATGATATATTTTCGTATCTATTCATCGTGTCTATTCTATGAAAAAATATTCTTAATGTACTGTATACCACACGTTCAAATCAAGATTTTTTCTTCAACAGTTGTTAATGATATTTCTTGACAAATATATAGCATATTTTAATTTCGCTTGCGAGTATCTCTTTTTACTCTTAATTTTTATCCAAATATAAGAAATGATTAAAATGTCCATCAAAATTCAATATCTATTCCGATTTTTCATTAAGTTTTTCTATCTTAGTTTATTATTTCATACTTTTATTTTATATTTGAACGATTAGGGATCTTCCATTACTAGAAGAAATGGTTTTAGAAAAGAGCTTTACTACGATTATTGTTTACGTTACCATGAAAATAGCTTATGTTAATTGTTTACTTCGAGAATTGTTTACTTTACCTCGAGAATATCTTACGTTAATTGTTTAATACGATAATTGTTTACTTTACCATGAGAATAGCTTATGTTAATTATTTACTTCGAGAATTGTTTACTTTATCATGAGAATAGCTTATGTTAATTGTTTACTTCGAGAATTGTTTACGTTACCATGAGAATAGCTTATGTTAATTGTTTACTTCGAGAATTGTTTACGTTACCATGAGAATAGCTTATGTTAATTGTTTACTTCGAGAATTGCTCACTATGAAAATTGTTTACTACGAGAATTTGTTTACTTTGAGAACTGTTTGCTACGAGAAGTGTTACTTTGAAAATCGTTTACTACGAGAATTGTATACTATAAAAATTGCTTACGATATTTGTTATCTACGCGAATTGTTTACGACGTTAATTGTTATATACGAGAATAGTTTACTATGAACACTATTTACTTAGAGAATTGTTTACTATGAAAGTTGTTTACTACGAGAATTGTTCACTTCGAGAACTGTTTACTACGAAAATTGTTTACTTTGAAAATTGTTTACTACGAAAATTGTTTACTATGAAAATTGTTTACTACGAGATTTGTTTACTATGAGAACTGTTTACTACGAACATTGTTTACTATGGAAATTGTTTACTACGAGATTTGTTTACTATGAGAATTGTTTATATAAAAATTGTTTACTACAAACATTGTTTACTGCGAGAAATGTTTACTGTGAGATTTGTTTACTACGAAAATTGTTTACCTTAAAAATGATTTACTATCAATCAACTCCTTTCGTAAATCTATATCTCCATCACTTCCAGTTTTTTATTTCGTAAATTTGACTGTCCTGCGTTTTCCAGAGACAATAAACTATTATTATTAGTTACGAAGCTTCAAATCAATATCCAAAATCAAACCATTGTTCTCTAGTCTTGGGCATTGCCATAGCCTCTGTACAATGGTCTTTCACTGTCTTGGGTTAGAGTTCTCTTGCTTGAGGGTACACTCAGGCACACTATTCTATCTGATTTCTCTTCCTCTTGTTTTGTTAAAGTTTTTTATAGATTATATAGGAAATAGTTACTTTAATGTTGTTACTCTTCTTAAAATATTTAAATTTTCCTTCTTTCCTTTCCTCACTGGGCTATTTTCCCTGTTGGGGCCCCTGGGCCTATAGCATTCTGCTTTTCCAACTAGGGTTGTAGCTTAGCAAGTAGTAGTAATAACAATAATAACAATAATAATAATAATAATAACAATAATAATAATAATAATATATAATAATAATAATAATAATAATAATAATAATAATAATAATAATAATAATAATAATAATAAAGATAAAAAGTTAAGCAGCTGGAAACTCCAGCTATTAAAAGTTTAAAGGCCGCTCATGAATGGCAGAGGCACGGAATAGAGACAATGCCCCCGAGACTGAAATATGATCAGCGCTAAAACTCCCTCTATACCCAAGCTAGGACCATTTTTATTATTATCATTATTATTATCATTAATCTTATTATTGTTATCAAAATTATCATCTTTATTATCATTATTATCATTATAATTATTATCATCATCATTATTATTATTATAATCATTATTATTATTATCAGAATTATCATCATTGTTATCTTAGCACACCAAAGAACCAACAACCTCATATATATTTGAAATTTGATACAAACAAACAAAATTTATTATGCATTTTTTCTCGCACCTGTTTATATTCCCTCACACCCCACGCTTCTCACTGTTCATTAAATCTGAAATATATTCATCTACACATAGATTTTTTTTTCTCTCTCTCTCTCTCTCTCTCTCTCTCTCTCTCTCTCTGCACTAATTCCTTTGCAGAATTTAATGAGGCGATCATTCTTCGTCTAATAAATGAGGCATTGGTATCGTTAACTAGTATTTTTCTTTCCTTTTTTATTTTTTTATTTATGCTTCCGCGCTTATCATATTTCTGCTTTTGTTAATGAAGGATATTATTAATTTCTCCTTTGTGGTGCTTCGCTTCTTCTTTGATTATTGTGGCAATGATGATTTCATTACGGTGGTTATGATGTTATGATGTGTCATCATATTCATGTCTTGATGATTGTCATAAATTCATGTATATTTATATACAGTGTATATATATATACATAAATATATATAATTATATATATATATATATATATATATATATATATATATATATATATACATATATATATATGTATATATATGTACATATATATATGTATATATATATATATATATTCAAATAAGCCATATATTTTTGATACATTAATGTCTAGATATATATACAGTATATATATATATATATATATATATATATATATATATATATATATATATATATATATATAATGTTTATATATATGTATGTATGATAAATTTTGAACATTTAGACGTGTTTTTCATATTCAAATAAGCCATATATTTTGATACATTAATGTCTGGATTCTCTTAACGACCTCGGGATCAGAGCCCCAGGTGACATTACACAAAGACAATAGCTTCTGACCGGCCGGGAATCGAACCCTGATCCAGGAAACTTCGTGACAAAGTGGCATGTCACTGTTCATACAAATTTCCTGGACCAGGGTTCGATCTCCGGCCGGTCAGATGCTATTGTCTTTTGAATGATTTCTCCTGGGGCTCTGATCCCGAGGTCGTTAAGAGAATCCAGACATTAATGTATTAAAAATATATGGCTTAATTGAATATGAAAAACACGTCTAAATGTGCAAAATTTATCATACATACATATATATAAACATTATATATATATATATATATATATATATATATATATATATATATATATATATATATATATATATATATATATATATATATATATATATACTGTATATATAAGAAACTTCACCCGGGGCGTTCACAAAAAGCAAAACCGCTGCCTTATTGGCTTCCAGCGTAGTGACGTGGATTCTGCCAAGAGGACATCTAGGATATGAAGATGTCTCTTAGAGGAACTCGAATCGATGTCCCCAGGAGACGACAATGACTTGTGGATCAAGAGAAGAGAAATGGATGTTATTTCCAGTTGCTTTCTTTCGATGGACATTGAGTTTTATCATAGACTACGGGTGGCGTTCTCTCTCTCTCTCTCTCTCTCTCTCTCTCTCTCTCTCTCTCTCTCTCTCTCTCTCATCCAATTCTTTCGTGTACCCTACTCAAATAGAAACCCCGCCTCTCTCTCTCTCTCCTCTCTCTCTCTCTCTCTCTCTCTCTCTCTCTCTCTCTCTCTCTCTCTTAGGAAATATTTATGATTGAACGTTACCTGAATATTACTCGCATCGGAAGATCTGCTGAATGTCAACGTGATAATACTTAAAGGAATATACTGGAAATCATAAAGGACACATTCGTAAATGACGCAGTCTTAAATGACGCAGTTGTAAGCTACGCATTTTAAATGACACAGCCGTAAATGAAGCAATCGTAAATGATGCAATCTTAAATGACACGGTCATAAAATAGCGATCTTAAATAACAATTGTAAATAACAAAATCGTAAAATAACGCAATCATAAATGACGCACTCCTAAATGAAATTTTCAAAGGACGCAATCGTACAATAATGAATTCTTAAATGGCAGTTTTAAAGGACGCAATCGTAAAATAACGCAATCTTTAATGAAACAATCTTAATTGACAGTTTTAAATGACACAACCGTGAAATAAAACAATCTTCAATGAAACAATCTTAAATGACAGTTGTAAATGACACAATCGTAAAATAACGCAATCTTAAATGACAGTTTTAGATGACACAATCGTAAAATAACGCAATCTTCAATAAGAGATGTGTATAACACAATCGTAAAATGACAGTTGTAAATGATACAATCGTAAAATGACAGTTTTAAATGACACAATCGTAAAATGACATTTGTAAAGGACACAATAGTAAAATAAGGCAGTCTTGAATGACGCAATCGTAAAATAAGGCAATCTTAAATGAATCTTAAATGACGCAATCATAAAATAGCGCACTATTAAAGGAGTCGTAAAATAACGCAATCGTAAAATAACGCAATCTTAAATGACGCAGTCGTAAATATGCCCTATTTCCCCAACGCCTCAGATTTGCAACTCCGTACACCTTCGACTTTCTCCCATTAGGCCTTCATAAATCTCACATTCTTCGGAAACTTCGAGAATATAGACGCAAAAACAGACACTCGATCCATATCACCAGCAGCCGTGAACGAATAAGCCTCTACCAGTGGGCCATTACTTCTCATTACGTCTTATTTCCATATCAGGTAGCAGTACTTCTAGATTTTAACAGCTGGTGCCTTGGTCCTGTTATCCCGGAGTTTTGACAGCAATGCCTCCTTGGGGGAGGTGGTCTGAACGCGTTTCTATGCCTGCTGGGTTTACGCAATAGACGCTGGAGTTAATATATTTGAGTAATGTTATTAGCTTGATTGTCTCCATATAGGAAATGCCTTGCTGTTATTTCCCAGTGAGGCTTTTATTTTTTTTTAGATTTTTGGGGGCAATATATATCCTAATATTGGAGTTATTATTATTATTATTATTATTATTATTATTATTATTATTATTATTATTATTATCACTTACTAAGCTACAACCCTAGGTGGAAGACCAAGATGCTATAAGCCCAGGGGCTCCAGCAGGAAAAATAGCCCGGCGAGGAAAGGAAACAAGGAAAAATAAAATATTTTAAGAACAGTAACAACATTGCAGTAAATATTTCCTATATAAACAATAAGCACTTTAACAAAACAAAAGGAAGGGAGATAAGATAGAAGTGTGTGCCCGAGTGTACCCTCAAACAAGAGAACTCTAACCCAAGACAGTGGAAGGCCATGGTAGAGAATATACAGTATATCCAATGTCAAAATTTTTGGGGAAGTAATATTGGGAGCCAAAATAACTAGGAAATCTAGCCAAGATCCTATTAAACTATATGCTATAAATAATATATTTTGAAATTGACTTATATTGATTTTGATTATTTTTTTTTTTTTTTTTTTTTTTTGCAAACTACTGTATACGTTCACATCAATATTTTGGTAATAGAATAATTACAAAAATAATGTAAGTTTCATTTCTAATCCTGTCCGGTCATTTAACTCCCAATGTTCTTCTGAGGGCTTTGTTCTGAAATCTACCAACTCTGATGGATATTGTTTCATTGTCATTCCACGACTCATGACCATACAGTAACACTGATCTCAATAAACTGATATATATAGCCTTAACTCTAAATGTAATTGCAGGCGATTTGGTTTCCAAATTTACTTAAACTAGCCATAGTCTGATTCGCTTTTTTCAATCTTTCATTAAACTCCAATTCTAAAGCCCCTGTATTAGTGATAATAGTACCTAAATATTTAAATGATTCCACCCCATTAATCCTTTCTAATTTTAATGATATCTAATCTTCCATTGTATATTCCGTTCTAAAAAATAAATAAAGACAATTCTTTGATATAGATTAGGCGTAGAATTAGCTAGAATTAGCGTAGAATTAGAGAAGAATTCGATATAAATAGCTACTACGAAAGAGAGAGACGTTTGCCTATAACGTTGTGGCCTAACTGGTAACGTCTCTGCCTGGTGTGTGCCAGGCGGGGGTTCGAGTCCCACTCAGACTCATTAGTGCCTTTAGCGTCTGTAACCTTACCATCCTTGTGAGCTAAGGTTGGGGGAGCCTACAGGTCTATCTGCTGAGTTATCAGCAGCCATTGCCTGGCCCTCCCTGGTCCTAGCATGGATGGAGAGGGGGCTTGGGCGCTGGTCATATAATATATATGGTCAGTCTTTAGGGGATTGTCCCCTTTGGCTCTGCCATTCATGAGCGACCTTT
>NC_090753.1:95922066-95930866 GCF_036898095.1 Palaemon carinicauda | reverse complement strand
CACCGTAATGAAATCATCATTGCCACAATAATCAAAGAAGAAGGAAGCACCATAAAGGAGAAACTAATAATATCCTTCATTAACGAAAGAAGAAATATGATAAGCGCGAAAGCATAAAAAAAATTAAAAAAAATAAAAGAAAAATACTAGTTAACGATACCAATGCCTCATTTATTAGACGAAGAATGATCTCATTAAATTCTGCAAGGGGATTAGTGCAAAGAGAGAGAGAGAGAGAGAGAGAGAGAGAGAGAAATCTATTTGTAGATGAATATATTTCAGATTTAATGAATAGTGAGAAGCTTGGGGTGTGAGGGAATTATAAACAGGTGCGAGAAAAATTGCATAACAAATTTTGTTTGTTTCTATCAAATTTCAAATATATGAGGTTGTTGGTTCGTTGGTCTGCTAGGATAACAATGATGATAATTTTGATAATAATAATAAGATTAATAATAATAATAATAATAATAATAATAATAATAATGCACGTAAAAAGATTGTTTGTGTGAACGATAAACTTGAGATTATGTTGGCCTAATGGAAACCTCCCTGCCTTGGGGAGCCTATAGATACTTGCTGAGTCATCAGCAGCCATTGCCTGGCCCTCCCTGGTCCTAGCTTGGGTATAGAGGGGGTTTTAGCGCTGATCATATTTCAGTCTCAGGGGCTCTGTCTTGCTAGCTAGGGCATTCTCTCTATTCCGCGCCTCTACCGTTCATGAGCGGCCTTTAAACTTTTAATAGCTAGAGTTTCCAGCTGATTAACTTTTTATCTTTAATATTATTATTATTATTATTATTATTATTACTTGCTAAGCTACAACCCTAGTTGGAAAAGCAGAATGCTATAAGCCCAGGGGCCCCAACAAGAAAAATAGCCCAGTGAGGAAAGGAAAGATGGAAAAATTAAATATTTTAAGAAGAGTAACAACATTAAAGTAAATATTTCCTATATAATCAATAAAAACTTTAACAAAACAAGAGGAAGAGAAATCAGATAGAATAGTGTGCCTGAGTGTACCCTCAAGCAAGAAAACTCTAACCCAACACAGTGAAAGACCATGGTGCAGAGGCTATGGTAGTGCCCAAGACTAGAGAACAATGGTTTGATTTTGGATATTGATTTGAAGTTTCATAACTAATAATAATAGTTTATTGTCTCTGGAAAACAAAGGACAGTCAAATTTTACGAAATAAAAAACTGGAAGGAGTTGATTGATAGTAAATAATTTTCAAGGTAAACAATTTTCGTAGTAAACAAATCTCACAGTAAACATTTTTCGCAGTAAACAATGTTTGTAGTAAACAATTTTTTAAATAAACAATTCTCATAGTAAACAAATCTCGTAGTAAACAATTTTCGTAGTAAACAGTTCTCGAAGTGAACAAATCTCGTAGTAAACAGTTCTCATAGTAAACAAATTTCGTAGTAAACAATTTTCATAGTAAACAATTTTCGTAGTAAACAGTTCTCGAAGTGAACAATTCTCGTAGTAAACAACTTTCATAGTAAACAATTCTCGAAGTAAATGGTGTTCATAGTAAACTATTCTCGTAGATAACAATTATCGTCGTAAACAATTCTCGTAGAAAACAAATATTATCGTAAGCAGATTTTTATAGTATACAATTCTCGTAGTAAATAATTTTCAAAGTAACAATTCTCGTAGCAAACAGTTCTCAAAGTAAACAAATTCTCGTAGTAAACAATTTTCATAGTGAGATATTCTCGAAGGAAACTATTGACATAAAAAGCTATTCTCATGGTAACGTAAACAATTCTCGAAGTAAACTATTTACATAATAAGCTATTCTCATGGTAAAGTAAACAATTCTCGAAGTAAACAATTAACATAAGCTATTCTCACGGTAACGTAAACAATTCTCGAAGTAAACAATTAACATAAGCTATTCTCATGGTAACGTAAACAATTCTCGAATTAAACAATTAACATAAGCTATTCTCGAGGTAAAGTAAACAATTCACGAAGTAAACAATTAACATAAGCTATTCTCATGGTAACGTAAACAATTCTCGAAGTAAACAATCAACAGAGGCTATTGTCATGGTAACGTAAACAATTCTCGAAGTAAACAATCAACATGAGCTATTCTCATGGTAGCGTAAACAATTCTCGAAGTAAACAATTAACATAAGCTATTCTCGAGGTAACGTAAACAATTATCGTATTAAACAATTAACATAAGCTATTCTCGAGGTAAAGTAAACAATTCTCGAAGTAAACAATCAACATAAGCTATTCTCATGGTAACGTAAACAATTATCGTATTAAACAATCAACATAAGCTATTGTCATGGTAACGTAAACAATTCTCGAAGTAAACAATCAACATAAGCTATTCTCATGGTAACGTAAACAATTCTCGAAGTAAACAATCAACATAAGCTATTCTCATGGTAACGTAAACAATTCTCGAAGTAAACAATCAACATAAGCTATTCTCACGGTAACGTAAACAATTCTCGAAGTAAACAATCAACATAAGCTATTCTCACGGTAACGTAAACAATTCTCGAAGTAAACAATCAACATAAGCTATTCTCACGGTAACGTAAACAATTCTCGAATTAAACAATTAACATATGCTATTCTGGAGGTAAAGTAAACAATTCTCGAAGTAAACAATCAACATAAGCTATTCTCATGGTAACGTAAACAATTCTCGAAGTAAACAATTAACATAAGCTATTCTCACGGTAACGTAAACAATTCTCGAAGTAAACAATTAACATAAGCTATTCTCACGGTAACGTAAACAATTATCGTATTAAACAATTAACATAAGCTATTCTCGAGGTAAAGTAAACAATTCTCGAGGTAAACAATCAACATGAGCTATTCTCATGGTAACGTAAACAATTCTCGAAGTAAACAATTAACATGAGCTATTGTCATGGTAACGTAAACAATTCTCGAAGTAAACAATCAACATGAGCTATTGTCATGGTAACGTAAACAATTCTCGAAGTAAACAATCAACATGAGCTATTGTCATGGTAACGTAAACAATTCTCGAAGTAAACAATCAACATAAGCTATTGTCATGGTAACGTAAACAATTCTCGAAGTAACCAATCAACATAAGCTATTGTCATGGTAACGTAAACAATTCTCGAAGTAAACAATCAACATAAGCTATTGTCATGGTAACGTAAACAATTCTCGAAGTAAACAATCAACATAAGCTATTGTCATGGTAACGTAAACAATTCTCGAAGTAAACAATCAACATAAGCTATTCTGGAGGTAAAGTAAACAATTCTCGAATTAAACAATTAACATATGCTATTCTGGAGGTAAAGTAAACAATTCTCGAAGTAAACATTCAACATAAGCTATTCTCATGGTAACGTAAACAATTCTCGAAGTAAACAATTAACATAAGCTATTCTCACGGTAACGTAAACAATTCTCGAAGTAAACAATTAACATAAGCTATTCTCACGGTAACGTAAACAATTATCATATTAAACAATTAACATAAGCTATTGTCATGGTAACGTAAACAATTCTCGAAGTAAACAATCAACATAGGCTATTCTCATGGTAACGTAAACAATTCTCGAAGTAAACAATTAACATAAGCTATTCTCGAGGTAACGTAAACAATTATCGTATTAAATAATTAACATAAGCTAATCTCGAGGTAAAGTAAACAATTCTCGAAGTAAACAATCAACATAAGCTATTCTCATGGTAACGTAAACAATTATCGTATTAAACAATTAACATAAGCTATTCTCGAGGTAAAGTAAACAATTCTCGAAGTAAACAATTAACATAAGCTATTCTCATGGTAACGTAAACAATTCTCGAAGTAAACAATTAACATAAGCTATTCTCGAGGTAAAGTAAACAATTCTCGAAGTAAACAATTAACATAAGCTATTGTCATGGTAACGTAAACAATTCTCGAAGTAAACAATCAACATAAGCTATTCTCATGGTAGCGTAAACAATTCTCGAAGTAAACAATCAACATAAGCTATTCTCATGGTAGCGTAAACAATTCTCGAAGTAAACAATCAACATAAGCTATTCTCATGGTAGCGTAAACAATTCTCGAAGTAAACAATCAACATAAGCTTGTCTCATGGTAACGTAAACAATTCTCGAAGTAAACAATCAACATAAGCTAGTCTCATGGTAACGTAAACAATTCTCGAAGTAAACAATCAACATAAGCTATTGTCATGGTAACGTAAACAATTCTCGAAGTAAACAATCAACATAAGCTATTCTCATGGTAACGTAAACAATTCTCGAAGTAAACAATCAACATAAGCTATTCTCATGGTAACGTAAACAATTCTCGAAGTAAACAATTAACATAAGCTATTCTCACGGTAACGTAAACAATTCTCGAATTAAACAATTAACATATGCTATTCTGGAGGTAAAGTAAACAATTCTCGAAGTAAACAATTAACATATGCTATTCTGGAGGTAAAGTAAACAATTCTCGAAGTAAACAATTAACATAAGCTATTCTCATGGTAACGTAAACAATTCTCGAAGTAAACAATTAACATAAGCTATTCTCGAGGTAAAGTAAACAATTCTCGAAGTAAACAATTAACATATGCTATTCTGGAGGTAAAGTAAACAATTCTCGAAGTAAACAATTAACATAACCTATTGTCATGGTAACGTAAACAATTCTCGAAGTAAACAATCAACATAAGCTATTCTCATGGTAACGTAAACAATTCTCGAATTAAACAATTAACATATGCTATTCTGGAGGTAAAGTAAACAATTCTCGAAGTAAACAATTAACTTATGCTATTCTGGAGGTAAAGTAAACAATTCTCGAAGTAAACAATTAACATAAGCTATTCTCACGGTAACGTAAACAATTCTCGAATTAAACAATTAACATATGCTATTCTGGAGGTAAAGTAAACAATTCTCGAAGTAAACAATTAACATATGCTATTCTGGAGGTAAAGTAAACAATTCTCGAAGTAAACAATTAACATAACCTATTGTCATGGTAACGTAAACAATTCTCGAAGTAAACAATCAACATAAGCTATTCTCATGGTAACGTAAACAATTCTCGAATTAAACAATTAACATAAGCTATTCTCGAGGTAAAGTAAACAATTCTCGAAGTAAACAATTAACATAAGCTATTCTCATGGTAACGTAAACAATTCTCGAAGTAAACAATTAACATAAGCTATTGTCATGGTAACGTAAACAATTCTCGAAGTAAACAATCAACATAAGCTATTCTCATGGTAACGTAAACAATTCTCGAGGTAAACAATTAACATAAGCTATTCTCATGGTAGCGTAAACAATTATCGTATTAAACAATTAACATAAGCTATTCTCGAGGTAAAGTAAACAATTCTCGAAGTAAACAATCATCATAAGCTATTCTCATGGTAACGTAAACAATTATCGTATTAAACAATTAACATAAGCTATTCTCGAGGTAAAGTAAACAATTCTCGAAGTAAACAATCAACATAAGCTATTCTCATGGTAACGTAAACAATTCTCGAAGTAAACAATTAACATAAGCTATTCTCATGGTAACGTAAACAATTATCGTATTAAACAATTAACATAAGCTATTCTCATGGTAACGTAATCAATTCTCGAAGTAAACAATCAACATAAGCTATTCTCATGGTAACGTAAACAATTATCGTATTAAACAATTAACATAAGCTATTCTCGAGGTAAAGTAAACAATTCTCGAAGTAAACAATCAACTTAAGCTATTCTCATGGTAACGTAAACAATTCTCGAAGTAAACAATTAACATAAGCTATTCTCATGGTAACGTAAACAATTCTCGAAGTAAACAATTAACATAAGCTATTCTCGAGGTAACGTAAACAATTATCGTATTAAACAATTAACATAAGCTATTCTCGAGGTAAAGTAAACAATTCTCGAAGTAAACAATCAACCTAAGCTATTCTCATGGTAACGTAAACAATTCTCGAAGTAAACAATTAACATAAGCTATTCTCATGGTAACGTAAACAATTCTCGAAGTAAACAATCAACATAAGCTATTCTCACGGTAACGTAAACAATTCTCGAAGTAAACAATCAACATAAGCTATTCTCACGGTAACGTAAACAATTCTCAAAGTAAACAATTAACATAAGCTATTCTCACGGTAACGTAAACAATTCTCGAATTAAACAATTAACATATGCTATTCTGGAGGTAAAGTAAACAATTCTCGAAGTAAACAATCAACATAAGCTATTCTCACGGTAACGTAAACAATTATCGTATTAAACAATTAACATAAGCTATTCTCGAGGTAAAGTAAACAATTCTCGAAGTAAACAATTAACATAAGCTATTCTCATGGTAACGTAAACAATTCTCGAAGTAAACAATTAAAATGAGCTATTCTCGAGGTAACGTAAACAATTCTCGAAGTAAACAATTAACATGAGCTATTCTCGAGGTAAAGTAAACAATTCTCGAAGTAAACAATCAACATGAGCTATTGTCATGGTAGCGTAAACAATTCTCGAAGTAAACAATCAACATGAGCTATTGTCATGGTAGCGTAAACAATTCTCGAAGTAAACAATCAACATAAGCTATTCTCATGGTAGCGTAAACAATTCTCGAATTAAACAATCAACATAAGCTATTGTCATGGTAGCGTAAACAATTCTCGAAGTAAACAATCAACATAAGCTATTCTCATGGTAGCGTAAACAATTCTCGAAGTAAACAATCAACATAAGCTATTGTCATGGTAACGTAAACAATTCTCGAAGTAAACAATCAACATAAGCTATTGTCATGGTAACGTAAACAATTCTCGAAGTAAACAATCAACATAAGCTATTCTCATGGTAACGTAAACAATTCTCGAAGTAAACAATCAACATAAGCAATTCTCATGGTAACGTAAACAATTATCGTGGTAAAGCTCTTTTCTAAAACCATTTCTTATAGTAATGGAAGATCCCTAATCGTTCAAATATAAAATAAAAGTATGAAATAAATAAACTAAGTTAGAAAACTTAATGAAATATCGGAATAAATATTGAATTGTGATGGACATTTTAATCATTTCTTATATTTGGATAAAAATTCAAAGTAAAAAGAGATACTCGCAAGCGAAATTAAAATATGCTATATATTTGTCAAGAAATATCATTAACAACTGTTGAAGAAAAAATCTTGATTTGAACATGTGGTATACAGTACATTAAGAATGATTTTTCATAGAATAGACACGATGAATAGATATGAAAATATTTCATTCATAAATTTCAATTGCAATGAAAATATATACTATAAAACGAACTTTGAATAATCGTTTTTCGTTGACACTTTTCACGTCATACCAAAATTAACGATCTACTAAAAGGAAGTTCTTATATGAATTGTAAAATTATTTCCTTATCTAATTGAACAAACACATGAGCAGATCTTTCCAAAAAAAATCATGCTCTATCCAAAAAAATTCGAAAGAAAAACAAAACCAGCGTATGGCAACACTGAGTATGACGTCAGTAGTCTCTTTATGTGGCGAAGAGCCTTGCAGAATATTGTGTGGTGTAGATTCGCGGTTCAAGTACCTCTCTCTCTGAAGCGGCCAGAGGTTTCAAGTGATATTGATTAGAAACTGTTGTGGTGCTAGAATGGATACTCGTAGCTTTGCCTTTGAATTCAGCTTTACTTTACTTTAATTTAAAGGCTATTTTTGGGGGGTCCTATACAGCACGGGAACCCTAGTCCTTACAGGACGTTTCCTACTTCCTTTTATCGTATGTCTTCCAATACATTCAGCATTTCACGCAGCATATTGCGTGTTTATCGTCAAACCCACATTATCGAAGCACTTCGAAAGCAAGAACGTCTTCAGTTCCTTCTATTAAAGACTGATTTTCTGGTCTTATACAGCAGGGGAACCCTACTCTCTACAAGACCTTTCATGCTTCATTTTATCGTAAATATGCCAAGGTATTAAGCATTTCACACAGCATATTGCGTGTTTATTGTCAAACCCACATTATCGAAGCACTTCGAAAGCAAGAAAGTTTTCAGTTCCTTCTATAAAGCCTTAATATCTTCAGTCTTTCGGATATCTAGTTGGATCTCGTATAGTCTTGGGGCCGCAGATTTTTTAAGATCTAGAACCTATAGTAGACATATATCTTGGTTCCACTAACCTTTGATAGAAGGTCGATCTTGAACAAACGAATTCTCTTTGCGTTTTATTCTGATATTGATAAAGATAAAGTTAAGAATTACTGTTGATTAATAAATTATTTATTATCGTTTTAGGTAGAAAGAAAGTTTCCGGTTGTGTAAGAAAAATGAATAGTAGTTTCCGTGGTTTCTTGAATGAATAAGATAACTTTCAATATAATTTGACACTGATTTCATAGAGAGAGAGAGAGAGAGAGAGAGAGAGAGAGAGAGGAGAGAGAGAGAGAGAGAGAGAGAGAGAGTGTATGTGTGTGTTACAAGGATTTTTAGTCCATACGCGGAGACTCCATTTACTCTTGGGTAGAGCCAATTAGTTTAAACTGTCAGAGAGATTTTATGATCTTGTCTAACTTATTCTTAAGGTCGTTTACCGTGTTACTGTTTACTACATCCGGTGGAAGCCTGTTCTATGTGTTTGCTATTTTGTATGTAAAGAAATTGCCACATTGAGTGGTGTTGTATCTCATCAAGTTCAGCTGTATCCGTTATTTCTGGCTTGAGAGAGAGAGAGAGAGAGGGAGAGGGGGGGATCCCATTTTCAAGGTAGTTATAATATGAAATGA
>NC_090753.1:95907066-95909566 GCF_036898095.1 Palaemon carinicauda | reverse complement strand
CCACCCGTTGAGATACTACCACTAGAGAGTTATGGGGTCCTTTGACTGGCCAGACAGTACTACATTGGATCCTTCTCTCTGGTTACGGTTCATTTTCCCTTTGCCTACATATTCACACACCGAATAGTCTGGCCTATTCGTTACATATTCTCCTCTGTCCTCATACACCTGACAACACTGATATTACCAAACAATTCTTCTTACTGCACTGTAATTGTTCAGTGGCCACGTTCCTCTTTGTAAGGGTACAAGAGACTCTTTAGCTATGGTAAGCAGCTCTTCTAGGAGAAGGACACTCCAAAATCAAACCATTGTTCTCTAATCTTGGGTAGTGCCTTAGCCTCTGTACCATGGTCTTCCACTGTCTTGGGTTAGAGTTCTCTTGCTTGAGGGTACACTCGGGCACACTGTTCTATCTTATATCTTATTTCTCTTCCACCTGTTTTGTTAAAGTTTTTATAGTTTATAAAGTGATATTTATTTTAATATTGTTGCTCTTCTTAGAATATATCATTTTTCCTTGTTTCCTTTCTCACTGGGCTATTTTTCCCTGTTGGAGCCCCTGGACTTATAGCATCCTGCTTTTCCAACTAGGGTTGTACCTTAGCAAGTAATAATAATAATAATAGGGATATGGTGTTTGGACAAGCCTATAGGTCTACCTACCTAGTCATCAGCAGCCATTGCCTAGCACCCCCGGGTCTTAGCTTTTCTTGTTAGCTAGGGATATGGTGTTTGGACAAGCCTATAGGTCTACCTACTGAGTCACCAGCAGCCATTGCCTAGCACACCCGGGTCTTAGCTTTTCTTGTTAGCTAGGGATATCGTGTTTGGACAAGCCTATAGATCTACCTACTGAGTCATCAGCAGCCATTGCCTGGCACCCACTGGTCTGAGCTTTCCTTTTTTAGCTGGGGATATGGCGATTGGACAAGCCTATAGATCTACCTACTGAGTCATCAGCAGCCATTGCCTGGCACCCACTGGTCTGAGCTTTCCTTTTTTAGCTGGGGATATGGCGATTGGACAAGCCTATAGATCTACCTACTGAGTCATCAGCAGCCATTGCCTAGCACACCCGGGTCTTAGCTTTCCTTGTTAGCTAGGGATATGGCGTTTGGACGAGCCTATAGGTCTACCTACTGAGTCACCAGCAGCCATTGCCTAGCACACCCGGGTCTTAGCTTTTCTTGTTAGCTAGGGATATCGTGTTTGGACAAGCCTATAGATCTACCTACTGAGTCATCAGCAGCCATTGCCTGGCACCCACTGGTCTGAGCTTTCCTTTTTTAGCTGGGGATATGGCGATTGGACAAGCCTATAGATCTACCTACTGAGTCATCAGCAGCCATTGCCTAACACACCCGGGTCTTAGCTTTCCTTGTTAGCTAGGGATATGGCGTTTGGACGAGCCTATAGGTCTACCTACTGAGTCACCAGCAGCCATTGCCTAGCAACCCCGGGCCTTAGCTTGCCTTTTTAGCTACCGATATGGCGTTTGGAGGAGCTTATAGATCTACCTACTGAGTCGTCAGCAGCCATTGCCCTAGCACCCCCGGGTCTTAGCTTTCCTTTTTAGCTAGGGATATGGCGTTTGGAGGAGCTTATAGATCTACCTACTGAGTCGCCAGCAGCCATTGTCTGGCCCTCCATGGTCCTAGCTTAATAGAGATTGGGTCTTATGCACTGACCATACTTATATATGCCCAGTCCTCTGAGCACTGTGCTATCCTTGACCTCTGCCATTCAAGAGTGACCTTTAACCTTTTGAAAGTAAATATCCCTTGGCTAATGTGTCCACACCTTTCCAGCTGGCTGACCAGCTGAGAGATTCAATTCATCCTCAGTTATGGCTTCTTCTCTTCGTTATCATTGAAGGGCAGTGGCACTCTGGCTAATGACGGCGTCCTGTGTACTCAGGATAAGAATCTGTCTTCATTTTCATCTTCATATTGTTACTTTTGTTTTTAGTTATTTCTGTTTTGGTAATCTTTATTGGTATGAGTTTTTAATATTCATTAATTTGACTATATATGTCTGTCCTCTTTTTGTTCATTTCATCGTCTTTTGTGTTTTGTTGTTCGTCATCTCTCTCTCTCTCTCTCCTCTCTCTCTCTCTCTCTCCTCTCTCTCTCTCTCTCTCTCTCTCTCTCTCCTATATGAATTAACATTCCGTATATCTGTACACAATTGAATGTAGCTAGTAGTAGTTTATAGTTAATATATGTTTATATATACCTCCCCTATATAATAAAGGGCCATTGTTGGGCTATACAGTATATATATATATATATATATATATATATATATATATATATATGTGTGTGTGTGTGTGTATATATATATATATATATATATATATATATATATAATCCTGTTACGCTCCGGCGGGAGAGGTAGTAGTCATACCCTGGTGAGGAGGGTTATAGTTAGGAAAGGGGGAGGGGGTGGGAAAGGCTGATTCTGTGGGTGTACGTGCGTGTATGTACATATGTAACTA
>NC_090753.1:95895107-95896566 GCF_036898095.1 Palaemon carinicauda | reverse complement strand
TATGATCCAATAAACTGGAGCAAATCTGCGGAAAACATCAGCAAAATAATAGAAGAAATTCCAAAGAGGATCCAAGTGATAAAGAGACTTATAAAGAAAGTCTACATCAATCAACACATTCCATCAAAGAACAATAAGAAGTCCAATATGGTGAATATGCTGATTGATGCAATGGGAAAAAGAATGCCAAAATGGTGTAATACATGTAAGATATGGTATTCCATTAATAATCCTCAACAATTGATTAGAAAATGTGATGCCTGTCATGTCCCAACACACCCCACATGTGCTGAAATACAGCAAAAAATAAAAAATAAAGACACAAAGGTATTCTGCTCAACATGCTTAGTCTGGATAGAAAATATAATTAAGTCGAGACTAAATCTGCAAATAGTTGAAGATAAAGAAGAGGAAGAAGAAGAAACAGAAGAAGAAGAAGAATAAAAAGAAGAAGAAGAGAACAATGAACAGGATATGTGTAAGGATGCAGAAGAAATCATTGATATAACCTATGATGCCATCCAACAACATACTTATGAAGAAATAAATTACCAGATGGAAACAAATAATAGACCCAAGAGACTCTACCCGGACCTACATAATTTTAGGGAAGAGCAAGAACAAGAAAAAATAGAAAAGAAGGATATAGTCTGCAATATGCTGAAAAGAGGGAATTGCAGATTTGGCGAAAGATGCTACTACAAGCATCCAAAGATATGCCATAATTATGAAATATATGGTAAATGTGCGTATTTAGACGGATATGGAGACGAATGCAGAGATCTCCATCCAAAAATATGCAAAAACCTAAAAGAAGGAAAAGGATGCATTTACAACAAAAAATGTCGATATATGCATCCTGCAACCATGAATGAATGTAAGAAAACTCAGCAAACTGAAAAGAAAAATGAAAGCAAAAAAGAAACAAAAAAAGAAACAAAAAAGCAGGCCGTGTATATACCGCGCTTTGAACCAAGAGCCCCAAGATATGAGGCCTTACAACCCAAACCTGCACATTTAGAGCCCAACTACAAAGAATGCATCTATAATGCCAGGGGTTGGTGCAGATATGGGGACAGTTGCAGGTATACACACACAAATAAATATGAAGGTGAAAGAGCAAATATAATAGAAAAGTTGGATTTTTTAATGGCAGAATTCCGGGAAATGAAGAAAAGAACATCATATCAGAACAGGAAGGAAGCATGGGAGAATCCATATTATTACCAATATTAAATAACGGGGATGAAACACAAACCATAATAGTAATGAATGCACAGGGTTTAGTCACAAGTAACTCTAAAAGGAAAATAGAGTTCTTAGAAGAACTAACCCAAATTGAAAAAATAGATATATTAAATATAAGTGAAACATGGTATTCCCAAGAGACTGGCAGTGATGACCAGATAAAGGGTTTTCCAAACTTATAGATCAGACAGAAAAAATAGGAATCAAGGGG
>NC_090753.1:95880107-95890107 GCF_036898095.1 Palaemon carinicauda | reverse complement strand
CTCTCCGTTTTATTTTAATACTTTATGTCAATTAAAATCCTCATTTTTATATAAAGATTTCCCTTTAACTGGTTAGAAAATTTACATTCTTAAAAAATCAATATTATAAATTTATTTTCATATTCCATTGAAATTTATTTAGCTTTTATTTATGATATTAATATCCAAAGCTAATGACTTAAGTAACGTAGAATTGCGAATAATATACAAGTATATTTTGCTCAATAAAAAAACAAAAACAAAAGAAAAATCATGTTTTCCCATTTCAATTCCCAAAATAGTTCTCTTCGGTATTACAGTCTTACAAATAAAATTACTATTTTTTCATCATAAAATTTTGAGAATTAGGTAAACCTTCTCTTGCTCGTATTTCTATTTCAAAAATATATTTATAAAAGATATAAAGTTTATTTCCACGATGAAGTCTAGGCCTTTTTTTTTTTTATTTCCAGCATAGAAAATACTCTCTCTTTTATATCTTGCTTTTAGAAATTTCGCCTTTGATATTCCATGATTGTGGTTGAATTTTAACGTTTTTATAAATCAAAAAGCTGCGAATTATTAAGTATTTATTTCTCATATTTCCAGTATCCAGAAACACACTTCTTAAATAAGAGATAATAAGCTGAAATTTATTAAATAAGAGTAATAATAAGCTAAAATGTATTAAATTAGAGTAATAATAAGCTCAAATATATTAAATAAGAGTAATAATAAGCCAAAATATATTAAATAAGAGTAATAGTAAGCTCAAATATATTAAATTAGAGTAATAATAAGGTAAAATATATTAAATAAGAGTAATGATAAGCTAATATATATTAAATAAGAGTAATAGTAAGCTGAAATATATTAAACAAGAGTAATAATAAGCTAAAATATATTAAATAAGAGTGATAATAAAGTAGAAAATATCAAATTATAGTAATAATAAGCCAAAATATATTAAATAAGAGTAATAGTAATCTCAAATATATTAAATAAGAGTAATAATAAGCTAAAATATATTAAATTAGAGTAATAATAAGGTAAAATATATTAAATTAGAGTCATAATAAGCTAAAATATATTAAATTAGAGTCATAATAAGGTGAAATATATTAAATAAGAGTAATAGTAATCTCAAATATATTAAATAAGAGTAATAATAAGCTAAAATATATTAAATTAGAGTAATAATAAGGTAAAATATATTAAATTAGAGTCATAATAAGGTAAAATATATTAAACAAGAGTAATAATCATCTAAAATATATTAAATAAGATTTATAATAAACTGAGATATATTCATACCTTGTTCTCTAGTATCGAAGTGTACGAATTTCAATCAATTTTTACAACTAAAAGACAAGAATGAATAAGTTTATTTCATATATTTTCAGTGAGTAAAAATATAAATCTGCGTATCAAAAATATAGATATTTAACCGTTGTTGTCTATAACGTCCCAACATACGAAGTTGAAAGCATTTTTGTAACAAAACAAAAAATAAATTTGTTGTTCATATTTCCAAAAACCTACGTCAGAATGAATAGTATTTATTTGTTAACTAAAAATGAATAAGTTTTGTTTTTGAAATTTCCACAAATTTACATTATGAATGATAGTATTTATTCCTCATCATCATCATCATCAAAAAATAAATTTATTGTTCATATTTCCAAAATTGTATGTCAGAAATATAGTATTTATTTGTTAGCTAAAAATGAATAAGTTTTGTTCTTCAAATTTCCACAAATTTACATTATGAATGATAGTATTTATTCATCATCATCAAAAAATAAATTTATTGTTCATATTTCCAAAAACGTACGTCAGAAATAAGAGTATTTATTTGTTAGGTAAAAATGAATAAGTTTTGTTTTTCAAATTTTCACAAATTTACATAATGAATAATAGTATTTATTCATCATCATCATCATCTCTTAATGCTATTGACGTAAAAGTTAAAAAATTATTAAGTTTCGTTTTTATCTTTCCAGTATCCAAAAATATGTTATTTAAATAATATTAATAAAAACGTAATTTTCAATCTCTAAATTCTCAGTATGCAAAAAAATGTGTAATTTTTCAACGTTTCTTTCTCATATCCATTTATTCCATAATTCCAGACGCATTTCAGTGCATTTACATTGAAAAAAAAGCTACATGTGAATAAGTAATAATTTTTTTATAAAGTATCCAAAAGTATTCATCATAAATAAGCTAATTTCTGATCTCTAAAAATCACCGTATGCAAAAAAAAAAAAAAAAAAATAATAATAATATTTAAAATTCCCTTTCATTTTAAAATGTTTTTTCTTCAATAACCAGTTTATTCTTTGTTTTTCTTATATCTCCATCTTATATTCCACAATTTTAGACGAATTTCAATGCATTTGCATTACAAAAACCTACATAAGAACAATTTTTAATCTCTGAAATCCCCATTATGCAAAAAAAAAATCTATCTTATGTTGTCGTTATTTCTAAAATATTAGTAATTTTTTCTATAAAAAGCTAGGAGTTTATTCATTGTTTATTTTTCTTATCTCCATTATGTGAAATCTCTTCCTTTAAGATCCTTCCGTTAGATTATTCTCTCTTTTGAAATATTCATGATCGGTCGTAAAAAGAGCCAAGTTGATGAGCTACTGCGGGTGAAATCTGCGGGAGTAAAAACGATGGTTTGGAGATGACACGCGGGGGCAAAAAGATCACGGGGTTAAGATGATGAATGGCACCCGAGAAGAAGGCTAAAAAGTGGGGGAAAGTGGGTAAGAGGAAGAAGAGGTTAAGGACTGGGGAAGAGGTTAAGGACTGGGGAAGAGGTTGGGGAATGGGGAAGAGGTTAAGGAATGGGAAGAGGGTTATAGGGAGGTTAGCTTGAATTAAGTAGTGAAGTTGAAAGGACATTTTTTCTGTGGGAATAAAAATTGTGAATAATGTCCGGATCTTTTTTGATCAGAAGAAAATAGATATTACCATATGTCTTCGTTATTTCCGTTAGATGTATTTATGAATGAATTTTGTTGTTGAAAAAAAGATTCAAATAGATATTCAGTAACTTTGACCAGGGAATATATATATATATATATATATATATATATATATATATATATATATATATATACATATATATATGTATATATATATACAGTATATATATAGGAGTATATATATATATGCATATGTATATGTATGTATATACTATATATATACTGTATGTATATATATATATATATATATATATATATATATATATATTATATATATATTGTATATATATATATATATATATATATATATATATACATATATATATATATATATGTGTGGTGTGTGTGTGTACCTTAACGAAAGAAAACGGAAGAATAACATCAAATGAATATAACAGAATATACTTAACAATAATATCAACATAAATTTAATTGATATAAATACTGAATAAAATTTACTTGAGTGCCCCTCAAACCATCAAGCCAACCAAAGAAAACGGAAGCCTGACAACAATATAGATTGGGACTCACCGTTCTGTCTCTAAGCCGGAAAACCTGGCAATCCAAGACGGCAGTTTTACCCTTGTTGATCGTAATTCTCGAAGAGTTGAGATAGTGGAGGAAATAGG
This sequence comes from Palaemon carinicauda, assembly GCF_036898095.1. Lineage (NCBI taxonomy): Eukaryota > Metazoa > Arthropoda > Malacostraca > Decapoda > Palaemonidae > Palaemon > Palaemon carinicauda. Next base: position 95,886,500 of record NC_090753.1, on the reverse strand, counting down.
GCAGGGTTTCCGGGTCGGGGGTCGTAGGGGGCGGCTCCGTTGTTGTCTCCGGGATGTCTATACTTGGGGCGAAGCCCCCCACGTGAGGTACTGTTAGTAAATAGAAGAAATGTGGTTAATTTTCAGTTAATTTAAAGAAATAATTCAATTTCTTTGGGCTATTTACAGAGATAGATAATACACTTGTACACAGTCCCTGACACACCTCGCTCTGAAGACACACCTTGCCACACACGTACTTTGCGGCAGGTAACCAAACAGATAGTGCAGAGGTGGTGGGCGGGGGCTAAACACAGGAACTCCCCACACACTGATGGTGTGGCTGGGTGAACTTCCTCAGAGCAAGGTACACCAGGAATTACTGTGTCCAACTGTACGTGTCAAATTTACGTCAAACTCCCTTTAATACCTTTGAATGGGATGGTACAGCTGGCTTCATAAATCTGAGTACACAAAACAAAAATCTGTTATACAAACGACTTCAAGATTATAGTCTTTTATTTATTATGCGGTTGACATATGTCTCTTTAACTTGCTGTGTTACTTACCTAAAATCGTGAAGCTATTTTTGCTATAATGGTATAGTATCTGGTATATATATATATATATATATATATATATATATATATATATATATATATATATATATATATATATATATATATATATATATATGTATATAAGTAAGTAGTAAGTATGTATACATAATTGCGTACTGTAAGGGAATAACATCTTTTGTATGTATGTATACATAATTGCTTACTATAATGGAATAGTATCTGGTGTGTGTATATATTTATATATATATATATATATATATATATATATATATATATATATATATATGTGTGTGTGTGTGTGTGTGTGTGTGTGTGTGTGTGTGTGTGTGTGTGTACACAATAGTAACGTGTTCGCCTAGAATTCTCATGGCAGCAGATCGATCCCAGCCCGGACCGTGAATTAAAGCTGTATACTGGAGAGGCCACTAATGTGTTTGGGCACCACAATGGGGGCTTTGCCTTGCCCAGCTGACGTTCTGGTGAGCATCTATTCTGGTGGAATTGAAACCACACAGTCTTACTTTACTTTACATACGTACATACGTGTATACATACATACATACATACATATATATATATATATATATATATATATATATATATATATATATTATATAGAGAGAGAGAGAGAGAGAGAGAGAGAGAGGAGAGAGAGAGAGAGAGAGAGAGAGAGAGAGAGAGAGAGTAATGTATGTATATTAAAATATCATTATCTTCTAATCCGACTTGAATTCCGTTTGGGACCTAAAATAAGAAAGAAAGAAAAATTTCTCTACGACCAATTAGGAACCAGGTTGTAGGGGGCCTTATGTCTGCTATGCGGCACCCTTTGACTGAACTTCTGACTCCTTCCTGCCTCGGTCATCCTTCTGCTGTCCTTTCATCATTATCCTGTTTATCTTTTCGTGTTTTCATATATTCTGACTCTTTCACAAGCTTATCATACTTATGGGCTGTCTTCGTGCAAGAGCCCGTGCTCCCCTTTAATGGGGTCCAATCTAAAACCAACCAACTATTCCCACTTAATACGATAATCTCTGTCCATTGATATGTAACTCAAGATCCATTCTAGTCAGAGTTCTCTTGCTTGAGGGTACACTCGGGCATACTGTTCTATCTTATTTTTCTTCCTCTTGTTTTGGTTAAAGTGTTTATAGTTATAAAGGAGATATTTATTTTAATGTTGTTACTCTTAAAAATTTTATTTTTCCCTGTTTTCTTTCATCACTGGGCTATTTTCCCTGTTGGAGCCCCTGGGCTTATAGCATTCTGCTTTTCCAACTAAGGTTAAAGCTCAGCAATTAATAATAATAATAATAATAATAATAATAATAATAATAATAGTGTGTCCAACGCTCCCCTCCTTCATATTAGCATCCTGAATCGACGCGTGCCATTAGGAAAGGAGACTCCATATCCTTTGGGAGGATCAGAGTCGAAATCAGTTGTATATACATTAGGCATCAAAGGATTGTGATCATATTAATCAATTACTGTTGGCTGGAGGCTTGATCGACGAGGGTATATCGTAGGACATTAGTAAAGCAGATATGTGTGTATGTGGAGAGGAGAGAGAGAGAGAGAGAGAGAGAGAGAGAGAGAGGGGGGGGGTTGCTGTAAATGCGTTTCTTGACACTCAAATATTAAGGTATAGTTATGTATTAATATCTTATGACACGATTTCCTATTCTCTCTCTCTCTCTCTCTCTCTCTCTCTCTCTCTCTCTCCTCTCTCTCTCTCTCTCTCTCTCTCTCTAGTGATATGGATATGATTGAAAGTAATATATATATATATATATATATATATATATATATATATATATATATATATATATATATATATATATAATCTTATCTTAAGAAAGAAAATGTCTACAAATTTTGTTACACATACTATATACACACACATATATATGTATATATATATATATATATATATATATATATATATATATATATATATATATATATATATATATGTGTGTGTGTGTGTGTGTGTGTGTGTGTGTGTGGTTTTTACATACAGTATAGGCCTATATATATATATATATTATATATATATATATATATATATATATATATATATATATATATATGTGTGTGTGTGTGTGTGTGTGTGTGTGTGTGTGTGTGTGTGTGTGTTTAATTACCGTAACGGGAGGAGCCAAGAGAAAAAAAAAAGTACATTATGTTCTTTATTATATAGGCTACATCCACCCCCCCCCCCTACAAAAAAACAGGGCAAGTCCCTTAGTAGATGGGCGAATTGTTTAAACAAGTTCACGCGGGTACGTATACACCTCCGAAGAAGTGTCATAACAAACAGATCATTATCCGAAACTACCATACAGGGCAATTAGTAATCAAAGAGTAGTTACCATAGTTCCTCATTTGAGTCTTATTTAAAATCTTAAACTCGGTAACTGCGGAAACATCTCAGTTGTGTTGTTAGTTCTAGTGCGTGAGGGTCGTGATCTACTGAGCAGGTAATTTTGCTTTACATAACTTTGCTCGATGTTTTGTTTTCATTTTTCTGTGGATTTATATAACTCGTGTTTATTTTTATCCGGTTTTCGATATGTTTGTACTTCGGTGTTCAAAATATGGTTCACTGATTTTTTTTATCGGATCTGATGGATTTATTTATATATATATATATATATATATATATATATATATATATATATATATATATATATATATATATATATATATATATAGAAATGTGTGTATTATATGCATATTATACGTATATATATATATATATATATATATATATATATATATATATATATATATATATATATATATATATATATGTATATATATCATATATATAAAATGTTTCATATATATATATATATATATATATATATATATATATATATATATATATATATATATATTATATATATATATATATATATATATAATGAGTTTATGTTCTGCTCCTATGTCGATGATGGCTGTTATGAACCAGTAAATTGAAACTACATACAAATATAAAGTGTTGGTTAATTATTCTCATAAGCGCACTCATAGAGATATATAAAGCTGAAGTTCATTGCGTATTTCATTATATATGGCAGACTTAATCCTGAAATGCAACACCAAAAAGTTTTTGCAGAAAGAGTCTGACTTGGCAAAAGGTTTACAAATTGACATAGTTCATAATAGGGATTGCGAATTTTTTTTCTTTTTTTTTTACTGAAAACTGGGGAAAAACTTTTTTCCGTTTTTCTTTTTTCTACTGAAAGCTGGGGAAAAACTTTATTTTCCTTTTTTATCTTTTTTTTTACTGAAAACTGGGGAAAAACTTTTTTTCCGTTTTTCTTTTTTCTACTGAAAGCTGGGGAAAAACTTTATTTTCCTTTTTTATCTTTTTTTTTTACTGAAAACTGGGGAAAAACTTTTTTCCGTTTTTCTTTTTTCTACTGAAAGCTGGGGAAAAACTTTATTTTCCTTTTTTATCTTTTTTTTTACTGAAAACTGGGGAAAAACTTTTTTCCGTTTTTCTTTTTTTTTACTGAAAGGCTGGGGGAAAAACTTTATTTTCCTTTTTTATCTTTTTTTTTACTGAAAGCTGGGGAAAAACTTTATTTTCCTTTTTTATCTTTTTTTTACTGAAAGCTGGGGAAAAACTTTATTTTCCTTTTTTATCTTTTTTTTTACTGAAAACTGGGGAAAAACTTTTTTCCGTTTTTCTTTTTTCTACTGAAAGCTGGGGGAAAAACTTTATTTTCCTTTTTTATCTTTTTTTTTTACTGAAAACTGGGGAAAAACTTTTTTCCGTTTTTCTTTTTTTCTACTGAAAGCTGGGGGAAAAACTTTATTTTCCTTTTTTATCTTTTTTTTTACTGAAAAACTGGGGAAAAACTTTTTTCCGTTTTTCTTTTTTCTACTGAAAGCTGGGGAAAAACTTTATTTTCCTTTTTTATCTTTTTTTTTACTGAAAACTGGGGAAAAACTTTTTTCCGTTTTTCTTTTTTCTACTGAAAGCTGGGGAAAAACTTTATTTTCCTTTTTTATCTTTTTTTTTTACTGAAAACTGGGGAAAAACTTTTTTCCGTTTTTCTTTTTTCTACTGAAAGCTGGGGAAAAACTTTATTTTTCCTTTTTTATCTTTTTTTTTACTGAAAACTGGGGAAAAACTTTTTTCCGTTTTTCTTTTTTCTACTGAAAGCTGGGGAAAAACTTTATTTTCCTTTTTTATCTTTTTTTTTACTGAAAACTGGGGAAAAACTTTTTTCCGTTTTTCTTTTTTCTACTGAAAGCTGGGGAAAAACTTTATTTTCCTTTTTATCTTTTTTTTTACTGAAAACTGGGGAAAAACTTTTTTTCCGTTTTTCTTTTTTCTACTGAAAGCTGGGGAAAAAACTTTATTTTCCTTTTTTATCTTTTTTTTTTACTGAAAACTAGGGAAAAAACTTTTTTCCGTTTTTCTTTTTTTTACTGAAAGCTGGGGGAAAAACTTTATTTTCCTTTTTTATCTTTTTTTTTACTGAAAGCTGGGGAAAAACTTTATTTTCCTTTTTTATCTTTTTTTTTACTGAAAGCTGGGGAAAAACTTTATTTTCCTTTTTTATCTTTTTTTTTACTGAAAGCTGGGGAAAAACTTCATTTTCCTTTTTTATCTTTTTTTACTGAAAGCTGGGGAAAAACTTTATTTTCCTTTTTTATCTTTTTTTTACTGAAAGCTGGGGAAAAACTTTATTTTCCTTTTTATCTTTTTTTTTTTACTGAAAGCTGGGGAAAAACTTTATTTTCCTTTTTTATCTTTTTTTTTTACTGAAAGCTGGGGAAAAACTTTATTTTCCTTTTTTATCTTTTTTTTACTGAAAGCTGGGGAAAAACTTTTCTTTTCCTTTTTTCCTTTTTTTTACTGAAAGCTGGGGAAAAACTTTATTTTCCTTGTTTTTATCTTTTTTTTTACTGAAAGCTGGGGAAAACTTTTCTTTTCCTTTTTTTTTTTTTTTACTGAAAGCTGGGGAAAAACTTTATTTTCCTTTTTTATCTTTTTTTTACTGAAAACTGGGGAAAAACTTTATTTTCCTTTTTTATCTTTTTTTTACTGAAAGCTGGGGAAAACTTTTCTTTTCCTTTTTTCCTTTTTTTTTTACTGAAAGCTGGGGAAAAACTTTATTTTCCTTTTTTATCTTTTTTTTTACTGAAAGCTGGGGAAAACTTTTCTTTTCCTTTTTTTTTTTTTACTGAGAGCTGGGGAAAAACTTTATTTTCCTTTTTTATCTTTTTTTTTACTGAAAGCTGGGGTAAAACTTTATTTTCCTTTTTTATCTTTTTTTTTACTGAAAGCTGGGGAAAACTTTTCTTTTCCTTTTTTTTTTTTACTGAAAGCTGGGGAAAAACTTTATTTTCCTTTTTTATCTTTTTTTTTTACTGAAAGCTGGGGAAAACTTTTCTTTTCCTTTTTTTTTTTTACTGAAAGCTGGGGAAAAACTTTATTTTCCTTTTTTATCTTTTTTTTTACTGAAAGCTGGGGAAAAACTTTATTTTCCTTTTTTATCTTTTTTTACTGAAAGCTGGGGAAAAACTTTATTATCCTTTTTTATCTTTTTTTTTACTGAAAACTGGGGAAAAACTTTTTTCCTTTTTTCTTTTTTTTTACTGAAAGCTGGGGAAAAACTTTATTTTCCTTTTTTATCTTTTTTTTACTGAAAACTGGGGAAAAACTTTTTTCCTTTTTTCTTTTTTTTTACTGAAAGCTGGGGAAAAACTTTATTTTCCTTTTTTATCTTTTTTTTACTGAAAGCTGGGGAAAAACTTTATTTTCCTTTTTTATCTTTTTTTTTACTGAAAACTGGGGAAAAACTTT
>NC_090753.1:95870107-95875107 GCF_036898095.1 Palaemon carinicauda | reverse complement strand
TCGTTAGTGCTATTAGTGTATGCAACCTTACCATCCTTGTGAGCTAAGGTTGGGGGGTTTGGGGAGCCGATAGGTCTATCTGCTGAGTCATCAGCAGCCACTGCCTTGCCCTCCCTGGTCCTAGCATGGGTGGAAAGGAGGCTTAGGTGCTGATCATATAATATATGGACAGTCTCTAGGGCATTGTCCTAATTGATAGGGTAATGTCACTGTCCCTTGTCTCTGACATTCATGAGCAACCTTTAAACCTTTAAAGCTTTAAAACGGTCAAATCTACATTATCGAATCGCATAGGGAAAGTCTTTAGTTTCCTTTGAAAGTCTTGATATCTTCAGTCTTTTAAATGTCTGGTGAGAGCTTGTTGTAAAGACTTGGGACCGCATATATCAAAACTATTAGAGAAAGTCTTTAGTTTCCTATGAAAGTCTTGATATCTTCAGTCTTTTAAATATCTAGTGGGAGCTTGTATTTCAAAACTATAAGAGGAAGCCTTTAGTTTCCCTTGGAAGTCTTGATATCTTCAGTCTTTTAAATATCTAGTGGGAGCTTGTATTTCAAAACTATTAGAGGAAGCCTTTAGTTTCCCTTGGAAGTCTTGATATCTTCAGTCTTTTAAATATCTAGTGGGAGCTTGTATTTCAAAACTATTAGAGGAAGCCTTTAGTTTCCCTTGGAAGTCTTGATATCTTCAGTCTTTTAAATATCTAGTAAGCGCTTGTTGTAAAGACTTGGGACCGTATATTTCAAAACTTTTAAACCTATAGCAAACATACGTCATACCTCCAAAAAACTTGAAATCATCCGATCTTTTACATTCAGTGCTTATTTTTGCATTTCAAATTCATCGTAAACATAATTTTTCACCAGAAGTCGGGTAGGGGGAGAGGGAGCAGTCATACCCTGGTGAGAGGGGTTGCGTGTGTGCGCTTGTCTATGTAAACATTTAGCAGTCATTCTTGATTGGTTGCGTACGCTAGTATAACTATTCATCTCTCTCTCTCTCTCTCTCTCCTCTCTCTCTCTCTCCTCTCTCTCTCTCTCTCTCTCTCTCTCTCTATATATATATATATATATATATATATATATATATATGATTTATTTCCTGTCACGCTCATCAGCATTGCCAGAGGTATAACTACTCGGTCTCTCCTTGTCCCTCGGGTACGAGTAGTAGAAGTAGTATTAGTTAGGAAACAGGAGTGGATGGGAAGGGTTGAACCTGCGCTCGCGCGGATGTGTGTGCGTTTGTATGTGCATTATCTCAATATTTATCCATATTTTTTGATGGCTTGCTTACGTTATTATAACATAACACACTACTTAAAATAAGTCTCTTAGCACAGCATTAATTAGGAACTTGTTAGAACTCTGGCACCCCTTTAAAATCTCGTCCTATAAATGAGATCATTAGGACAATTGTAATCTCTCAATCACAGGACCAGACTAATTACGTCAATTTGATTGGAATAAATATGAATTGTTGAGGTGTCATTAAGCAGGTAATTGTTTATTAATTAAGGACACGTGCTGCTTAGCAATGTGTTGGACGGGGATTCGAGATACGCTCTGATTTGATTTTATGTACTGTCTGTAATCTTATCATCCTTGTGAAATGTGGAGATAGTGTTTGGAGAAACCTATAGGTCTACCTACTGCTTAATTAGTAACCTATGCCTGGTTCTCCCTGGTCCTACCGTTGGTGGTTGATCATATTTAGATATCGTCTTTCTGGGGGTTATTGTCACTGTTACTTAACTCTGCCATTCATGAGTAACCTTTAAACATTCATTGGGAGAGATTTCGAGATTTGCGGCCCCCACTCCGGATAAAAGAGTGGGGGTGAACGTAGTTTGAATTTCCATTCATTTAAATGCAAGAGGCTACGAGTCACAATAAGACAGTAGTAAGGTAAAATAAAAGACTTAGAATAAAGAAAAATAGACTTTATTATCTTGTAAATGAACTAACTACACCTAAGAATTATTATTTCCTGAAAAATATACTTAAACAAATCTCTCTCTCTCTCTCTCTCTCTCTCTCTCTCTCTCTCTCTCTCTCTCTCTCTCTCTCTCTCTCTCTCTCTCTCTTTCACACAGTGTGTATGTAATAGGAACATTTTCAAAAGACGATCAAAATAATTGGATATTCTTTTTCTTCAAATGTAAATCTCTCTCTCTCTCTCTCTCTCTCTCTCTCTCTCTCTCTCTCTCTCTCTCTCTCTCTCTCTCTCTCTCTCTCTCTCTGTATGTCAAAAATAAGCCAGAAAATAAATATTAGGATAAAATCAGTGCTTCAAATTTCTGTGGATGCGTTACGGATGAGAAGAAATGTATGACACCTGATTTGTTCAAGGAGAAATGGTTGGAAATTTTGATAATTGATAAAATGATGTATATGGGAACTGGAAGATTGGAGTGAAATATTATTTATGGGTATCTTAAAGGTTTATAGCTGAGAACGTGTAGACCTTGTTTTATAGGAAGACTTTATGGTTTATTGACACTAGACTATTTTCCCTGCTGGGGCCCATGGGCTTATAGCATCCTGCTTGTCCAACTAGGGTTGTAGCTTACCATGTAATAATAATAATAATAATAATGATAATAATAATAATAATAATAATAATATTAGGTGATTAACACCAGGGAGCGATTGAAACAAGGGGCGATTAAGAGGAAAGGTAATTTGACCTGGGGGTGGTTTGACCTAGGGGTGATTTTGACCTAGGGGTGATTTTTTACCTATGGGTGATTATGATCTACGGGTGGTTTGACCTAGGGGTTATTTGACCTAGGGGTGGTTTGACCTATTGGTGGGTTGACCTAGGGTGTGATTTTGACCTAGGGGTGATTTTGAAACTAGGGGTGGTTTGACCTTGGGGTGATTTAACCTAGTAGTGATTCAACCTAGGAGTGATTTGACCTAGGGGTAATTTTGACCTAGGGGTGATTTGACCTAAGGGTGGTTTGACCTAGGGGTGATTAGATCCAGGGGTGATGTAACCTAGGGGTAATTTAAACCAGGGGTAATAAAATATAAATAAATTGATAGCATCATATATAAAAACAATATCCCAAAATAGAGGAAGGCCATGACACAAAGGCTCTGGAACTACGAAACACTAGAAATATTTGGGGTGTCCTGATCTAAGACAGATCTTTTGGAACTATGAAAGGCCTAGAAATCATTGTTTTGATTTCGTTTCATCCTTTCTCCTAGAAGACCTACTTGCTGTACAGAGAATTTATTTTCCATCCTCCAGTTCCAGTTTCCAGCTCTATCTCCCAAAGGCCAGTTTTGATTTCGTTTCATCCTTTCTCCTAGAAGACCTACTTGCTGTACAGAGAATTTATTTTCCATCCTCCAGTTCCAGTTTCCAGCTCTATCTCCCAAAGGCCAGTTTTGATTTCGTTTCATCCTTTCTCCTGGAAGAGCTGCTTGCTGTACAAAGGATTTATTTTCCATCCTCCAGTTTCCAGCTCTATCTTCCAACAGCCATTTTTTTTATTTCGTTTTACCCTTTTTCCTGGAAGAGCTCCTTGCTCCACAAAGGATTTATTTTCCGTACTCCAGTTCCAGTTTCCAGCTCTATCCCCCAACAGCCAGTTTTTTTATTTTCCTCCTAAATTCCAGCTCTCGCCCCTCTCTATTTATTTCTTTACCCCCATCTCCGCTTGAAGAGCAGCTTCGCCCAGGGTCCAACTTTCTGCACTGGACAGGTTCTCAGTGAGGGTTTCTTCTGGCTGTCCGGTGTGACCAGCCCCCTTCCTTCTCTTGGCCATGCATATATCTATGAATAAATTGTGTGCCAGGTCAGGCTTAAGCATATGCATTTTGGTTTGACGTCGGTTCCTTAATAGAAAAACGAGGTAGAGGACGAGAGAAAGGAAATAAGGAAGAGATGAAAAATAAAATCCAGGAAGGCTTTCGAACCTGCCATAAAAATGCAAATCTTTGGGAGTTCTCAATGATGATATTCGTCCCTCGTTTTATTATTGTTATTATTATTACTTGCTAAACTACAACCCTAGTTGGAAAAACAGGATGCTATAAGCCCAGGGGCTCCAACAGGGAAAATAGCCCAGTGAGGAAAGGAAATATGGAAAAACTACAAGAGAAGTTTAAGAACAATATTATTATTATTATTATTATTATTATTATTATTATTATTATTATTACTATTATTATTATTACTACTACTTTCTAAACTACAACCCTAGTTGGAAAAACAGGATACTATAAGCCCAGGAGCTCCAACAGGGAAAATAGCCCAGTGAGGAAAGGAAATATGGAAAAACTACGAGAAGTTTAAGAACAATATTATTATTATTATTATTATTATTATTATTATTATTATTATTATTATTATTATCACTTGCTAAGCTACAACCCTAGTTGGGAAAGCAGGATGCTATAAGCCCAGGGGCTCCAACAGGGAAAATATCCCAGCAAGGAAATGAAATATGGAAAAACTACAAGAGAAGTTTAAGAACAATATTATTATTATTATTATTATTATTATTATTATTATTTTTATTATTATTATTATTATTATTATTACTTGCTAATCTACAACCCTAGTTGGGAAAACAGGATACTATAAGCAAAGTAAGTAGGTACATTTTATCAAAGGAATATCATTCATTATTTCTGTGTGAATCAATTAGTGATTTTGTTGATTAGATAATTAAGAAAAAACAAAGCATTTTATCAATAATATTTCTAGTATAATGACATATTTATACATACGCACAAACACACACACACACACACACATATATATATATATATATATATATATATATATATATATATATATATATATATATATATATATGTACATACATCTAATCATATATTTCCATATTTACATCTTTATGTAAAGGTATTCACACACGCGCATGTCTCAGACAGACAGACAGACAGACAGACAGACAAATGCCCCTCAGCCTAAATAGAGACATCATATTCTTTTAAGCAATTTTAATATACATTTCCCT
>NC_090753.1:95840356-95869607 GCF_036898095.1 Palaemon carinicauda | reverse complement strand
ATTTATCAAACCTCTCCAATTTCAATCAAACACCTTAGAGGAAGAAAACTTTACCTTTCACATGAAACTATCCAATCTTTTCATAACTCTGAGCTGGAGGTTTTATAAAATGATCTTCTCTGAGCCAGAGGAAATTTCTCCATTGCACATCTGGATTTTTTTTTTTTTTTTTTTTTTTTTTTTTTTGAAAAGGTCTTATCTCTCTGTGGATTTTGCTGACCTGGCGAGATACGGGCCAAGTAAGATATTGCGTTTATTGTTGTGTATTTCATGTTTTATAAAAGTTAGGTTTTAGGATACGAACGACGATTCTATTTTTGACCGGGTATTAAAGATTTGCATTTATCTTTCAATCTTTGCATACATTTTATATATATATATATATATATATGTGTGTGTGTGTGTGTGTGTGTATGTGTGTATATATACATATATATGTATACATATATAAATATGTGTATATATGTATATATATATATATATATATTATATATATATATATATTTATACATAATATATAGGCAATAAACCAAAATATAAAATAAAACATCACTATTTTCATTATTCTTTGTGGTTGATTTTATTTGAGCATGTATATATATATATATATATATATACATATGTACTGTATATATGTACTATGCATATATAACCTACAGTATATATATATATATATATATGTGTGGTGTGTGTGTGTGTGTGTAGGCATGTGTATGTATACATATATGTGTATGTGTGTATATAAAATACGCAGCATGATTTAAAAAAGGCATTAAGTTGTTTCACCCGATGTGTATAATTCATGAATGAGACAGAAACCCGCGTTTTCTTTCACTTTAAAAAATAATTATATGATAATATATCTCTTCAAATGATAAAACATTATCCTGTTTTAATATCGTCTCATACTTTAGTAATCAACGTCACGAAACTGATTATGGCTTTTAATTACGCGATCTAACCTTTTTAGATTTAACATTAAGCGAAATTAAATCTCTTTAAAATTACCGCCATTTGCACTCATTACCGCGAACTTTGAAATCTACGTCTGGCAACGAGAGAATCGGCCTAATGGCGAGTCGGGGTGGTAAGAATGTCCCGCTTAATCCTTCATTATACTAGATTTGTTTTAATTTGCTTGCATTTCCACATGGTGTTTGCAGCCTGCATTCCTGCAGTGGTGTGGTGTGTGGGGGGGGGTATGGAGTATGCATTCAGGGGATCCCTGCAGGGGGGGAGGGGTTATGTGGGAGTAGGCAAGTGATCTTCTCAACTTTACATAATTGCAATCAGGTGAAAACTGTTTTTCTGCATGAAGAGGTAAATGAGATTTTTAATTAATGCTTTACTAATAACCTGAAATTTACAAGCGTTTTTAAAGTGGACAGTGACAATGCTTGAGCAGGACAATGCCCAAGCCCCCTCTCCAACCAAAGCTAGGACCAGGGCCAACCAATGGCTGCTGATGACTCAGCGGGAAGACCTTTAGGCTCCCCCCAAACCCACCATCCCTAGCACAGAAGAATGGTGAAGTCACAGACACTACAGGAAAGTTTCCAATAGGCTACCACAACCCTACAGAAATAATGAAGTTCTAGTCCTTCTTCTGAATGTGATTATAAAGTGCACATTATTTTCAAACTTAAACAATGGAGTTTGTGGGCTGTTGGTTTGAAATGTTGATTACTAAAAGTAGTTCTTACCTGGTAGCAAATTCATTACAGGATTGTAATCTGCAGTGTTTCTCAAATCAAAATGTTAACCTTGAGAACAACCTCGTTGTCTGTTCAGGTGATACTACTCTCTTTACATCGATTCGCTGCAGATGATACTACTCTTTATATCGATTCACTGCTGATGATATTAATCTCTTTTTACATCGATTTACTGCAAATAATACTCTCTTTACATCGATTCACTGCAGATGATACTACTCTCTTTACATTGATTCACTGCAGATGATACTACTCTTTTCATCAATTCACTGCAGATGATACTACTCTCTTTTCATCGATTCAATGCAGATGATACTACTCTTTTCATCGATTCACTGCAGATGATACTACTCTCTTTTCATCGATTCACTGCAGATACTACTCTCTTTACATTGATTCGTTGCAGATAAAACTACTCTCTTTACATCAATCCAATCTCTTGCCTTTAGAGCTGTTATTACTGAATTATTTAACAGATATGGCTAAAACTAGTACATGCTACAAGTTCTGTCTCAAAGTATCTTTGTTAGTTGGTGCAAGATATTATTTCTTTAGATTCTTAGTGTCATCCTTCCCTTTCAAATCCTTTTTGAGAAACATCACTGATTATGTGATATTCTAAACTTCTGAATTCTTGGATACTTTTATATTTGTATCCATGGTTTCAGAGTCACAGCTCAGACTGGTAATACAGTTATCTATTCAAATGTTACATTAGAATACGAGATGATATCTACATTCCTTTGGCGTATGAATATTGCGTCAAATATTCCAGGATTAATATTCCACACTACTTCCACCACTTTCTGAGAACCATTTCAAAGTATTCCAATATTACCTGTAGAAAGTTGCTTCACATTTGAATTCATACTGATTAACATAGTCATTTTCCTCCTAGCTCTTAGAGCCATACAATTGAGAGAAAATTATAGATGCGACAAATGTAAATGAACATCGAAATGAAGAGGATTATTATCATTATTATTATTATTTACTAAGCTACAACCCTAGTTGGAAAAGCAGGATACTATAAGCCCAGGGGTCCCAACAGGGAAAATAGCCCAGTGAGGAAAGGAGACAAGGAAAAATTAAATATTTTAAGAACAGTAACAACATTGAAATAATATTTCCTATACAAACTATAAAAACTTTTAACAAAACAAGAGGAAGAGAAATTGGATAGAAGATAGAAGAGATTGAAGAGAATTAAGTACTAGACCCATTAAAGTGAATGTTGGATTAAAGGAATGCTACATAACCAATTGTTCCTAAGCTCTTCCGTAGCTTAGAATATTAAGTTGGCTATAAACCTATTGGTTATGGCCTTAATGGCTATGGTCGTAAAGTAGACGTACTTAAGTGCCCGTTCAAGTTAGGGTTTCAGTTTATGTATGGGATAAGATTCAAAGGTTTTCATGTAAAAACTTCAGCATAAAGGAAATCTTATGTCTATATATATATATATATATATATACATATATATATATGTATTATTTATGTATGGATATATATGAAAATACGTACATAAATCAATGGAACCTCAGTTTCTTGGACCCAGGTTCGATTCCTCTGCCGACCAGAAGCTATTATCTTTGAGTTGATTCCCCCTTAGGTCTCTGATCCCGAGATAGAGATAATCTAGATATTAGGAGGAGTATGATATATGGGTTATATCAATATGTATGTGTATGTATGTATATATATATATATATATATATATGTATGTATGTATGTATGTATGTTTGTGTATATATATTTAATACATATAGTTAAGCATCACTATAGATTTATATGTATTATACGTGTTTATGTTTATAATCGCAAACCACTACTCCATAAACTATATTAGAAACGACAATATAGGCAAGCTAAGGAATGATGACGTCATTGCATGGACTACCCTGAGAAATAACATTATATTTCAGGAAGCCAGACTTTATGCTTCCATTATACACACTTCGACAAACTATAAACCTTGCAATAGCATGTCGTATAAGTTCGACTGTGAGGCCTGCAATAAAGTGAGAGAGAGAGAGAGAGAGAGAGAGAGAGAGAGAGAGAGAGAAAGGACTATCATAAAATCTTGCGGCTGGCTGTAAATCTGGGCTGAATAATTCCAAAATGTGAAGAGCTATGCAAGGAGGTTTTGATGTTATTTTCAAGCAATGGAGAGAGAGAGAGAGAGAGAGAGAGAGAGAGAGAGAGACAGAGAGAGAGAGAGTATAATAGAATTTCGGGACTGGTTGTAAATCTGCCCTGAATAATTTCAAAATGTGAAGACCTATGCAAGGAGATTTTGATGTTATTTTCAAGCAATAGAGAGAGAGAGAGAGAGAGAGAGAGAGAGAGAGAGAGAGAGTATAATAGAATTTCGGGACTGGTTGTAAATCTGTGCTTGATAATTTCAAAATGTAAAGAGATATGCAAGGAGATTTTGATGTTATTTTCAAGCAATGGGAGAGAGAGAGAGAGAGAGAGAGAGAGAGAGAGAGTACAATAAAATCTCGGGACTGGTTGTAAATCTGCGCTGAATAATTTCAAAATGTGAAGAGCTATGCAAGATTTTGAGGGTGAGAGAGAGAGAGAGAGAGAGAGAGAGAGAGAGAGAGAGAGAGAGAGTTAAGAAAAGTTATCATCGTATAATCCACAGATAGTTAATTAACCTAATGTAAATTCACAGAGCACAAAAGTGGAGATAAAAACTAGGAAGAAATTTGCAGAGAATTTTATCATAAGAACGTTGGTAATTAATTCTTGAATGCTAATTTTATATACAAAAAAAGATGAGAAATGTGCGACTAAAACTGAAATGAATTAGCAGACTTATTTAAATAAAATGGGAATGAATCGCGATTAGAGAAATTTAAATTGAGTTTTTTTTTTTATAAAAGTTTAAAAATGGATATGAAGACATTTTTTTTTTTTTATTAAATGTTGCAAGGCAAGTTGAGAGAACTTTCAGTAAATATTGAAGAAGGAATGTATTGTGAGATGAATATTTTTGCCAAAGAATAATCTCTCAATATTTAGAAAAATATTTTTTATATCTTACTACTCATATCCAAAAGCACTGAATCCTATTTTTATAAAGTCAATAAAAATCTAAATCTCTTATTTATCCTAACTGGATAAACAAGAAATAAATCCTTGTCTTTCTTTTTCCAGACTAACTCAATTCTAACCCAAATCCACTACCTGTCAGAATGCTTTTTTTCTTTCTTCTTTATAAAGAAGAAATTGAATTTTTGAATTTTTTCCAACGGGTGAATTTTCCTTTGATATTGGGATGCATTCGTTTGAAGACTTCAACTTTTATTTAGTTTTACTTTCATTCATTTTTATTTCTATTCTGAGTTTTCATGTTATGTAATTTTGATTTTAATTTTTGGATTATTATTATCTTTATTACCATAGTAAATTTGAGAATATATATATATATATATATATATAGACATATGTATATATAGATATATATATATATATATATATAAATATATATATATATATACTATATATGTATATATATACATATATAAATATATATACTATATATATGTATATATATATATATATATATATAAATATATATATATATATATATATATATTTATACACACACAACAACAATAGTATATGTATTATATATACATATATATATATATATATATATGTATATATATATATATATATAAATATATATATATATATATATATATATTTATACACACACAACAACAATAGTATATGTATTATATATACATATATATATATATATATATATATATGTATATATATACAGTATATATATACATACACACGCGAACAACAACAACAACAACACAACAAACACAGCCATTTCTAATTCACTGCACTAAGGCCCAAGACATGTGCTTATCCATGCCTGGGAGTCTTCCATTTTCTCACCACGCTGACCACTGCGGGTTGATGATGGGGGGAGAATTTAGTCTGATTGCTCACAGCAAACCAACCTAGTATGATTGATCCTGACTACTAAATTTAAGGCGATACATAAACCCTTTCACCACGTTAAGGTATACTCACTTATATAGGTAGATAGATTCAGAGATAGATAGATATTGTAAAATCATATACAATGTTGATATGAAGCAAAATAAAATTTTGAAATGGGAATTAAAATAACCATGTTTAGCCATGTTTTCCTTTGGTTCAAATATATGTAATGTTTAGCCTTCCGTCTGAACGTACTTTTATCAATGCGTCTTATCTTTAAGCGCGTTCAGAAGCCTTTCTAAAAGGCAACCTTTGTTTAAAATATTTCTTTTGGGTTATCTCAAAACTGAGTATCCAACTGTACCATAAAGTAATCAGACAATGAGAGACGAAATCTATACTCTCCAGTTTTTTTTTTTTTTTTTTTTTTTTTTTTTTTGAACGCATTCTTCAAGTCTTTGATCTCTCCAGCCGAGTCGAGTAATGGACTGAGTTGCCAACGAGGGTTTTAGCGCTACGAGTCGGATCTTTAAACTGCAAATTTATTTATGTATTTCTCTATTTCTTATTTTTGTATATTTACTTTTATTTCTCTTATTGATAATCGATTTACTTTTTTCGTAATTTAAGAAAATCTTTAAATTGACTGGATCTTTTTTTTTTCATATTGTTGACCAATTTTTTTTTTTTTTTTTTTTTTTTTTTTTTTAAGAAAATCTTGAAATTCAATCCTGAAATTCACTGGATATTATTCAAGGCTGCGTTTGATTTTTAGAGTCTGCCCAAACTTTACTGGAACAATTTCGCAGCAACGTATTTTGAATATTGCTTCACAATTAACAAACACATTTCACAGAATAAATAATAATCAAAATACTCCAAAGTTTGCCCAAACTTTACCGGAACAATTTAACAGCAACGTATTTTTAATATTGTGTCACAATTTGTGCCTTTACAAACACATTTCACAGAATAGACAAAAGTCAAAATACTCCAAAGTTTTCCCAAACTTTACTGAAATAATTTCCTAACAACGTATTTTGAGTATTTGCGTCACAATATGGTCCTTAAACACATTTCACAAAATACTCCAATTTGCCTAAACTTCACAAAATACTCCAGTTTTCCTAAACTTTACTGGAACAATTTCACAGCAACCTATGATGAATATTGCCTCACAATTAACAAACACAATTCACAGAATAGATAATAGTCTACATACTCGAAAGTTTGCCCAAAACTTTACTGGAACAATTTCACTGCAACGTTACAATTAACAAACATATTTCACAGAATAAATAATAGTCAAAATACTCCAGTTTGCCTAAACTTTACTGGAACAATTCCACAGCATCGTATTTTGAATGTCGCGTCACAATTAACTAACACATTTCACAGAACAGATATAATCAAACAAACACATTTCACAGAATAGATATAATAAAAAAAAAAACACATTTCATGGAATAGATAATAGTCTAAATACTCGAAAGTTTGCCCAAACTTTACTGGAACAATTTCAAAGCATCGTATTTTGAATATTTGCGTCACAATTTGAATATGATTTAGATCACAAAGGTTTACTCTGAATTAATGATAATCGCGTCCGAATCCCGAGGCTTTACCTTGACAAAGGAATGTAAACATGGCGCAGCTGGAACGCTAATCAAGGGTAGAATATACTTTAATCCTCATCTTAGTAGAGAGGATAATCCTTTGCCCTTTACCCCAAACTGTCCAATGAATCAGTCATTCATATTTTCTTTTATTTTTTGGAAACGAAGTAAGGCCATGAATGCTAAATCAGGTCATGAAAGGTATTCAAATACCTGGCGGTTTTCAGTCCGGGCTGAAAGTTGGGACGATTTAGTGCCGCCATTATCGAGGTATTTGGGGGTAATAGCGAATAACTCATAGCTCCCGGTTTCAATTAAGCGATTTAATGTTGTCATTACGGAGGTATTTGGAATGATGAAGTGCACGAGGCAATGATATCTTAGTTTTTATATTACTATTTTTCTCGTGCTTGTTTACGAATTTATTTGGAGATGTAGTCACTAAATAATTCCTTCGATCGTGTCTACCAGCCTAAAAGTTTTTCTTATTTGCTGACCTTTGTATCTTCTGTTACATCAAACCTTTTTCTCTAATAAGTGATAACTTCAGATAATTACATATTATTTATTTATTTCTTCCATTTTCATTCTCTTCTGCTTATTTACAATTTCATTTGGAGTTTCTAATTCAATCCTTCAATAGTATTTCTACCAGCCTAAAATTTTTTCATATTCTCTGATTCTTGTATCCTCTGTTACATCAAAACTTTTTCTCTAATAAGAGATACTTCAGATAATTACATATTACTTATTTATTTCTTCTATTTTTTTTCTCTCCTGCGTATTTACGATTTTATTAGAGGATGGAGATTCTAATTCATTCGTTCGTTCGTGCATCCCAAAGAGTCTTTTGTTGAGGTCCACGGGCCTAAATTTTATCTTCTTTCTAATTGTTGTATATTTTGTTACATCATAAACCCTTTTCTTTAAAAAGGGATCGCTTCAGTAAATTCCACGTTGAATCCTCATAAAAAAATGTATTATTCGCCTCTATCGCAAGCCAACTTAAATCTTTAAAAACTGTTAAAGACCAATTGACAATAATAAGTCATCCACACTTACCTATTTTCACTCAGACATATTGCCTACATAAAAGACCGAAATTATATGTTATTACCAAAATAAGTAGAAACAATAACTTCCAGATGAACACAATGATGACACTGAACAAGAAAAGGCTTAATACAGAAAAAAAGACTTCATACGCCTCTTTTTCAAGTCCTGACCACAGCAATGCTCAGTTGCATGTGCTTGTCAACATTGCAATCTGTTTTCTGCAACCCGTGTGCAAGACTCAAAGAGGCAGACCATCTTTAAAAGAGCCTTGACGAGGAGTTTACGTGTCTGTTCTTTCCTTCCTTTATGTTCTTTGCATATTTTCTTTTAAGACGTAAAAAGTGTGTGTGTGTGCATTTATGTATATATATACATGTGTGTATATATATATATATATATATATATGTGTGTGTGTGTGTGTGTGTATTTATATATATATATATATATATATGTGTGTGTGTGTGTATACATATATGTATATTTATGTATATATACAGTATATGAATATGTATATATATATGTATATATCTATATCTATATATATATATATATATATATGTGTGTGTATACATATATGTATATTTATGTATATATACAGTATATGAATATGTATATATATGTATATATATATATATATATATATATTTATATATATATACACACACACACAAACACACACACATACATAATATATATATATATATATATATATACAGACATACTTTAACGTAATGGAAGGGTTTGTGCTATCGCCATGATTAACA
The DNA here is from genome assembly GCF_036898095.1 of Palaemon carinicauda. Taxonomy (NCBI): domain Eukaryota; kingdom Metazoa; phylum Arthropoda; class Malacostraca; order Decapoda; family Palaemonidae; genus Palaemon; species Palaemon carinicauda. The sequence goes on along the minus strand of NC_090753.1, from coordinate 95,860,484 downwards.
AAGCTGCGCTACTCAAGGCCACATGTACTAGGTTGGTTTGCTTTGACCGATCAGTCTAAAATCTCCCACCATCACCAATCCACACAGGCAGGCGTGGTGATGAAAGCTGACCAAACCCCAGATATGACTAAGGACCTATCTGAGACCTTTGTCCTGCAGCGGACTAGAAACGACAGTATTGGTTGTTGTTGTTGTTGTTCGTTTGGGATTTTTTACGAAAAATTCAATATACTTTTAACGTGTAAAATTTCCTAATACTCAACTTTAATTTTAATGTAATGATTCCTAAAGTATTATTTGTCAAGAATAGTTATATAGGTTTTATTTTAGGTGTTTATAGATATATAACTATGGTACCAGTTATTATTATTATTATTATTATTATTATTATTAACAATAATAATAATAATAATAATAATAATAATAATAATAATAATAATAATAATAATAACAAATCATTCTCGTTATTATCATCATTATCATTATTACAACAATTATTGTTGATAATAATAATAATGATAACAATAATAATAATGAATAATAATAATAAACCATCATGCTTGGGCTTATAGCATCCTGCTTCTTCAATTAGGGTTGTAGTTGAGCTAAGCTAATAATAATAATAATAATAATAATAATAATAATAATAATAATAATAATAATAATAATAATAATAGTAACAACTTATTTTTCGTTCAAACTATGAATTTACCTCTATTTTTGCCGTGAAAAAATAAACTAAAAATGATTCTAAAAACATCCACTATTGAAAGGCTTTCCTCCTCAGTCTTTAACCTAAAGTAAACAAACAGATGAAAGATTATCCTCCCCCACGAATTTAATGGCCGATTGGAAATAACAGAGATCGAGAGGCAAAGCAACTAGAGACATCTGTTGTTGCAATCTAGAATTATTGACAGTCTGCAAAGCAGCAGACAATAGTCAGCGCCATCTCTTGAGTAAAAGCAGAACTGTTGCAACACCGAGCGCCATCTATTGAGAACAGAACGAACTATATCAATATTTTGCATGCAGTGTCAATACGGAGATATTAAACATTTACGTGATACTGATATGCAATGTTGTATGTTCAATATGCATACATACCGTACATACACCATGCTGAATAACTACAGGATACGTTTTTCTTCTTTCATGCCAATTTTTTTACGTTGTTATATGCATTTATGGACATAGATATAATTGTTCTTAATATATATATATATATATATATATATGATTTATATATATATATATGCATATGCAGCATATATATATATATATATATATTATCGTCATCATCCGTAACTAGTCCTCTGCAGGACAAAGACCTCAGACATGGTCTTCCACTCCCGTCTGTGTACGGTCTTTCTATGCCAGTCTATAGGCTACCAGCCAATTTTCTTAGTACGTCGATCCATCGTCCTCTCTTCCTTTCCCTGCTTCTTTTGCAATCTCTAGGGACCCATTCTGTTATTCTTAATGTCCCTCTATTGTCTGTCATTCTCATTATATGTCCTGCCAATGTCCATTTTTTTTTTTTATTACAAGTTCGTTTATGACGGGTAGCGTACACTACAGGAGTATAGATTTGCTTAGTCTTAATTATTCAATTCTTCAATAAAAAGTTCTCTTGCTTGAGGGTACACGTGGGCACACTATTCTATCTAATTTCTCTTCATCTTGTTTTGTTAAAGTTTTTATAATTTATATAGGAAATATTTATTTCAATGTTGTTACTGTTCATGAAATATTTTATTTTTGCTTTTTTCCTTTCCTCACTGGTTATTTTCCCTGTTGGAGCCCCTGGGCTTTTAGCATCCTGCTTATCCATCTAGGGTTGTAGTTTAGCAAGTAATAATAATAATAATAATAATAATAATAATAATAATAATAATAATGTTAAAACAGAATTTTATGGAAAACAGCGTATTATTATTATTATTATTATTATTATTATTATTATTATTATTATTATTATTATTATTATTATTATTATTATAATATTAATGATATAATAATTATTATTATTATTATTATTATTATTATTATTATTATTATTATTATTTTTGTTATTATTATTAGTATTGTAATAATAATAATAATAATAATAATAATAATAATAATAATAATAATAATAATAATAATAATAATAATAATAATAATTATTATTATTATTATTATTATTATTATTATTATTATTATTATTATTGTAATAATAATAATGATAATAATAATAATAATAATAATAATAATAATAATAATAATAATAATAATAATAATAATAAAACAGAATTTTATGGAAAACAACGTATTATTATTATTATTATTATTATTATTATTATTATTACTATAATAATAATGATAATAATAATAATTATTATTATTATTATTATTATTATTATTATTATTACTATAATAATAATGATAATAATAATAATGATAATTATTATTATTATTATTGTAATAATAATAATAATAATAATAATAATAATAATAATAATAATAATAATAATACGTTGATTTTCATAAAATTCTACGTTTTGCACAAGCTGAAGAAGTATTAGTCTTTAAAAAGTGGGAAATCCCCTGAAGACAGACACACATTATGATATTTATGTGTACGTTATATTTCTCAGGATTGAATTACTACAGAAATATGATGAATATCAATATATCATTATATTCCTTTTTATCTTTTATTTTAAATTAGAAATACATTTTATTAATTTACATTATTTTTCTTTTATTATAAAAGTGCAATTACATTTCATTATTATTATTATTATTATCATTATTATTATTATTATTATTATTATTATTATTATTATTATTATTATCCTTATTATTATAATTATTATTATTATTATTATTATTATTATTATTACAATAATAATAATTATTATTATTATTATTATTATTATAAACTGATCCACCTCCTCAAGTAACTCTCCATTCAACATGACATTCAACCTTGCACCACCTTCCCTTCTCGTACATCTCATAACCTTACTCTTACCCACATTAACTCTCAACTTCCTTCTCTCACACACCCTTCCAAATTCTGTCACTAGTCGGTCAAGCTTCTCTTCTGTGTCTGCTACCAGTACAGTATCATCCGCAAACAACAACTGATTTACCTCCCATTCATGATCATTCTCGCCTACCAGTTTTAATCCTCGTCCAAGCACTCGAGCATTCACCTCTCTCACCACTCCATCAACATACAAGTTAAACAACCATGGCGACATCACACATCCCTGTCTCAGCCCCACTCTCACCGGAAACCAATCGCTCACTTCATTTCCTATTCTAACACATGCTTTACTACCTTTGTAGAAACTTTTCACTGCTTGCAACAACCTTCCACCAACTCCATATAACCTCATCACATTCCACATTGCTTCCCTATCAACTCTATCATATGCTTTCTCCAGATCCATAAACGCAACATACACCTCCTTACCTTTTGCTAAATATTTCTCGCATATCTGCCTAACTGTAAAAATCTGATTCATACAACCCCTACCTCTTCTAAAACCACCCTGTACTTCCAAGATTGCATTCTCTGTTTTATCCTTAATCCTATTAATCAGTATTCTACCATACACTTTTCCAACTACACTCAACAAACTGATACCTCTTGAATTACAACACTCATGCACATCTCCCTTACCCTTATATAGTGGTACAATACATGCACAGACCCAATCTACTGGTACCATTGACAACACAAAACACACATTAAACAATCTCACCAACCATTCAAGTACAGTCACACCCCCTTCCTTCAACATCTCAGCTTTCACACCATCCATACCCGATGCTTTTGTTGCAGCAAATGGTGGAGTGGAAGCAGATGTACGTCAGAGAGTGAATGAAGGTTGCAAAGTGTTGGGGGCAGTTAAGGGAGTAGTAAAAAATAGAGGATTGGGCATGAATGTAAAGAGAGTTCTGTATGAGAAAGTGATTGTACCAACTGTGATGTATGGATCGGAGTTGTGGGGGAATGAAAGTGACGGAGAGACAGAAATTGAATGTGTTTGAGATGAAGTGTCTGAGGAGTATGGCTGGTGTATCTCGAGTAGATAGGGTTAGGAACGAAGTGGTGAGGGTGAGAACGGGGTGTAAGAAATGAGTTAGCGGCTAGAGTGGATATGAATGTGTTGAGGTGGTTTGGCCATGTTGAGAGAATGGAAAATGGCTGTCTGCTAAAGAAGGTGATGAATGCAAGAGTTGATGGGAGAAGTACAAGAGGAAGGCCAAGGTTTGGGTGGATGGATGGTGTGAAGAAAGCTCTGGGTGATAGGAGGATAGATGTGAGAGAGGCAAGAGAGCGTGCTAGAAATAGGAATGAATGGCGAGCGATTGTGACGCAGTTCCGGTAGGCCCTGCTGCTTCCTCCGGTGCCTTAGATGACCGCGGAGGTAGCAGCAGTAGGGGACTCAGCAGTATGAAGCTTCATCTGTGGTGGAAATGTGGGAGGTTGGGCTGTGGCACCCTAGCAGTACCAGCTGAACTCGGCTGAGTCCCTGGTTAGGCTGGAGGAACGTAGAGAGTAGAGGTCCCTTTTGTTTTGTTCTTGTTGTTGTCGGCTACCCCCCAAAATTGGGGGAAGTGCGCTTTGGTATATGTATGATGTATGTATATATTATTATTATTATTATTATTATTATTATTATTATTATTATTATTATTGTTATTATTACTATGATTATTATTACAATAATAATAATAATAATTATTATTATTATTATTATTATTATTATTATCATTATTATTATTATTAGTATTAGTATTATTACAATAATAATAATAATAATAATAATAATAATAATAATAATAATAATCATTATTATTATTATTATTATTATTATTACTTGATAAACTACAACCCAGTTGGAAAAAGCAAGATTTTTTCATCTTTTATAATAAAAATTCAAATACATTTTATTAGTTTACATTATTTGCGTAATGATTCCATTATACGAATATAGATAGGAACTTACAACGTAGGGCCTTTGTACAAGGATCCTTTGACTGGCCAGACAGTACTACATTGGATCTTTGGTTACGGCTCATTTTGTTTTTGGCTCCACATTCACCGAATAGTCTGGTCTATTCTTTCCACATTCTCCTCTGTCCTCATACACCTAACAACACTAAAATTACCAAACCCTTTCTTCTTCACCCAAGGGGTTAACTTCTGCACTTTAATTATTCAGTGGCTGCTTTCCCTCTTGGTAAGGGTAGAAGAGACTCTTCAGCTATGGTAAGCACCTCGTCTGAGGAGAAGGACACTCCAAAATCAAACCATTGTTCTCTAGTCTTGGGTAGTGCCCGTAGCCTCTGTACCATGGTCTTCCACTGTCTTGGGATAGAGTTCTCTTGCTTGAGGGTACACTCAGGCATGCTGTTCTGTCGTATTTCACTTCTTCTTGTTTTTGAAGTTTTATAGTTTATATGTGAAGAATCTAATGTAATGTTAACGTTCTTGAAATATCTTATTTTGATTACTTATTCTTTTCTTTGTAATTTATTTATTTCCGTGTTTCCTTTCCTCACTGAGCTATTTTTTCTCTGTTGGAGCCCTTAGTCTAGTAGCCTCTTGCTTTTCCAACCAGGGTATAAGCCTTGCTAATAATAATAATAATAATAATAATAATAATAATAATAATAATAATAATAATAATAATAATAATAATAATAACAATCAAATAGCACCGGGGAACGAACTCGCACAAATTAAATGATTTAATTGTTGACAGAGCTCCATCACAACACCACCTTTCCAGTCCAAATAGCGAGAAAGGCGACGTTTGCAAATTTGTGGAATGCAAAGCGAAGTCTTTGGCTCGATGTCTCGCGAAATGGAGACACAACAGCTCATACGTCGCTGAATAAACATGTTAGAAACGCGTTGAACTGATTCACGGGATAAGGCAAAGCTTTCTTTTTCTTTTCTTCTTCTTCTTCTTCTTCTTCTCTTCTCCTTCTTCTTCTTCTTCTTCTGGGAAAAAGCACTTGTTGGAATTTCGATTTGTGAGAGGAACTTCTTTTCTGTGTGTTTTTTTCTTTATGGTCTAACGCGTTTTTTTTATTATATGTATTCATATATATATATATATATATGTGTGTGTGTGTGTGTGTGTATATATATATATATATGTGTGTGTATGTATATTTGGGTGTCTATATGTATATATATACATACATATATATATATATATATATGTTGTGTGTGTGTGTGTATATATATATATATATATATGTATTTGTATATATATATATATATATGTATATATATATATATGTGTGTGTATATGCGTGTGTATATATATATATATATATATAATGTTTATATGTGTGTATATGAGAATATGATTATTTTACTCGTCCATGTTATTTTGCTACCAATTAAGAGAGAGAGAGAGAGAGAGAGAGAGAGAGAGAGAGAGAGAGATTTATCTTTGAAATGTCGAGCTTTTAAAATTTCGTTTTCATATTTTATGAAATCGAAAGAATACATTTTTTGCAGCAAAGAATTGTGAAAAAATTGAATTAAAACTAATAAATCACATTTTAGAGGATTCATTTTCCATAGTTAGTGATTACAGAAGCTTTTAATAAATAAAAAAAAGATATGTTTCAACCTTCCAATATAAACAATGTCAATACTAAGAAACATAGATTTTCAAAATCTGTGGGAGAGAGAAACAGAAGTTAGAAATGGGATATTCAGCTCTTTAGGAAGAACAAATTCTTTTTCGGAATATTTGGAAATGTAGAAAAATTGCAGACCTTTTTAAAAAAGGAAAGGAAAGACTAAATTTTTGCTTATGACATAGAATAATTTAAAAAAAAAAAGTTTGAGTTAGAAAAGAAAACTTTTCTGTCCATTGAAAGGAAAGAAATGTTGTTCACACCGAGGTAAAAGTGGTTAGAATTTCTGACTTTGCGAAGGAAAAACTTCGTAGGATTTTCCTGATTAAAAATCACTTATTTTCCCGTCAAGACACCCGGAGAAATGGTGATAAGACACAGCTTTTTTATATGATCTTTTTTGGGAGTGACCATCTTATTTTTATCTTTATTGGTTGGGGCTTATTTTGATCATTTTTTTAAAGGGGCTTATTTCGATCTTTTTTGGGGGGCACTTATTTTTATTTTTGGGGGGGAGGGGTAAAAAAAAATCATAATAAGCCCCCTCCAAAAAAAACAGATCGAAATAAGACCCCCTCCCCCCAAAAAAAGATAAAAGATAAGCTCTCTCCAAAAAAAAGATCAAAATAAGCCTCCTCCAAAAAAAGATCAAAATAAAAATCCTCCAAAAATTATCAAAATAAACGTCTCTCCCCAAAACAAGATCAAATTAAGCCCCCTTCCCCCCAAAAATATCAAAATAAGTCCCCTCCAAAAGAAAGATCACAATAAAACTCCAAAAAAGGTCTAAATAAGACCCCCCCCCCGAAAAAAAAAAATATAAAATTAAAGGTCCCCCCCAAGAAAAAAGATAAGAATAGGCCCCTTTTCTCGAAAAAAAAAAAAAAGATCAAATTAGCACCCTTTAAGAAAAAATGATCAAAATAAGCCCCCCAAATAAGAAAATAAAAGTTCAAACTAAGCCCCCACCAAATAAAAATAAAAGTTCAAAATAAGCCCCCACCAAATAAGAATAAAAGATCAAAATAAGCCCCTACCAAAATAAGAAATAAAAGATAAAAATAAGCCCCCCCAAATAAGAAAATAAAAGTTCAAACTAAGCCCCCACCAAATAAAAATAAAAGTTCAAAATAAGCCCCACCAAATAAGAATAAAAGATCAAAATAAACCCCTACCAAATAAGAAATAAAAGATTAAAATAAGCTTCCCCTCCACCAAATAAAATAATAAAAGATCAAAATAAGCCCACCCCCCCCAAAAAAAATCTCCCCAAAAGAATAAAGGTCACAATAAAACCACCCAAAAATGATAATAAAAGAACAAAAGCACACGCCACACCCACCTCTCTCGACCCCCCCCCCCCCCCCCCAATCGAGCTCCCCCCCTCCCCCTCCGCCAAGAAAGAAAACCTACTATGCATGCTGATGCTTTTGATGTTTTGCAAAATATTCCCTTCGGCGTCTCAGCTCCGAAGGCGAACCTTTTCGTCTCCTGCCTTGTAGAGGCGACGGACCTTGTGAGAAAATCGTTCCTGCGAAGTTTATGCGCCAGATGGCGTTCATGAACGGCGGCGCTGCAGGGAACGGCAATAAGGTGTGTTGAACGTACATCATAGTTTGGGTGTCAGGAACCGTCCTTGGTATAATATATATATATATATATATACATATATATATGTATATATATATATATATATATATGTATATATATATATATATATATACACACATCCCCTTCTAAGCGCGGATGCCTTAACATGGCGAATTGATTTTACGTACCACCATGATAAGGAATGCTGTATGATCAGGGCGAGCTGTACTAGGTCGGTTTGCTGTTAGCAATCAGACCAAAATCTCCCACCATCAACAGTGGCCAGCATGGTGATGAAAATGGCCAAACCTCAGACATGACTGAGGACATCATGTCTGAGGCCTTTGCCCTGAAGTGGACTGGAAACGGATACATTTATTGCGTTTTTGGTTATATATATATATAATATATATACATAATATATATTTATATATATATATATATAAGTATGTGTATATATATATATATATATATATGTATGTATTTATATATATATATATATATATATGTTATACACACACACACACATATATATATATATATATATAGACTTCATATTCCTGATATGACAATGCTTAAGATAACTGAGAAATTCTTTTTCACTCATTTGGGGTTAAGCACTGCACTGTAATTGTTCAGTGGCTACTTTCCTCTTGGTAAGGGTAGACTATAATTATTATTATTATTGTTATTATTATCATCATCATCATCATTATTACTATTAGTACTGACTAAGCTACAACCCTAGTTGGAAAAGCAGGATGCTATAAGCCCAAGTGCTCCAACAGGTAAAATAGCCCAGTGAGGAAAGGAAATAAACTACAAGAGAAGTACCTATTGCAGTGAAGATATCTGTATAAGGAATTAACTTACTGTACATATCAACGGGAATGATTATCGAAAATTGTGAATGATTACGTTGTTCTGTAATTAAAATCCAATTTGGTATTTACTTGAATTATAGTATAAAGCTATTAACAATATTAAAAATAGCTTTATTATTCAATTAAATAATTGCCCAGTGATATCAAAGTATTACTCACCTCCAACTTGGCCACGCCCCCAGTCCATATCAAATTGACGACGTCATAATACCAATCGATGACGTCATAATACGAAAACGAACGCCTTCGTAAGTTTCCGGCGAGATTGGTGGAGCCGTTAGTAGTTGAGTGATAAGGCTATTATATAAACTCGATCAGGCATGTTTAGAGCACGATTGGTGACGTCACTCGCCCCAGAAAAGCGAACAAGACTTCAATTATCGCCGAGGTACAATGTCCGAGCTCTGCCAAGGAGAGAGGCATTAGCCAACACTTCCTCGGAGACTAAAGTGCTTGATAACTTGTCGTATAAACGTCCCGGATGGGATAGCGAGCAGTAAAAGCAGAAATAGAGAGAGAGTAAAAAAAAATATTCGTAAGATGGCTGTAAGTTCGAAGTGCTGGTAGTAAAACGCGAAATGGTTATATTAAAAGAGACTGAAGAATATAACCTTTTTTTTTTTTTTTTTTTTTTTTTTTTTTTTTTTTTTTTTTTTTTTAGATTTAAACTTCGAACAGTGTATTTCCATAATGGATGAAATCCCAATTTGGGAGAAGAGCCTTGTGGGGAAAGTTTTGTTCCAATATATTATTATTTGTAAAAAGAAAAAGAGTATTAAAACGTCAAAATATAAAACTATGTACGATGTTGACTTGCGTCCAAATAAAATATATATATATATATATATATATATATATATATAATAAATTTATATATATGTATATATGAATATATATACATAACTATGTATACATATCTGTGCTTATATTCTTATATATATATATATATATATACATGAATATATATACATAACTATGTATACATATCTGTGCTTATATTCATAATATATATATATATATATATACATATATATATACATATATATACACATGTTTTATATATGTGCATATTCTTGAAGCATCCATAATACCGCAAGGACGATGTATACGATAGTGCCAACTCTCTCATATATTCCACTAATCACAAACCAACAGACCATGACATATCCGCCACCTACCAGAATTAGAGGCCAGAAATAGGATTTTGAGTTATTGGGTAAAAATATTGATGATAACATTATTACTATAATTATGTACATATATATATATATATATATATACATATATATATATATTATATATATATATAAAGACAGACAGAGAGACGCCTGCCATTGGATATAAAGACGATGTCCCACGACCAACTTAGCAAAGCGATCAATTTCAATTTAGCTTTTATTTTTATCTTTTTTTCTGACTTTGTAAATCTTCATCTCTGATATTCTTGGGTTTTCTGTCAACGCAATGGCGAGATAAGAAGATGAAGAATCATCTGACCGGAAGTTCTCGGAAAATGTTAGATTAACACTCCAAAATCTAACCATTGTTCTCTAGTCTATGGTAGTGCCATAGCCTCTGTACCATGGTCTTCCACTATCTTGGGTTGGAGTTCTCTTGCTTGAGGGTACACTCGGACACACTATTCTATCTAATTTCTCTTTCTCTTATTTTGTTAAAGTATTTATAATTTATATAGGAAATATTTCTTTTAATGTTGTTACTGTTCTTATTGAAATACATAATTTTTCTTTGTTTCCTTTCCTCACTGGGCTATTTTCCCTGTTGGGGACCCTGAGCCTATAGCATCCTGCTTTTCCAACTAGGGTTGTAGCTTAGCAAGTAATAATAATAATAATAATAATAATAATAATAATAATAATAATAATAATAAACATGACAAAAATATTTACAAAATATAAAACAATATATTGAAATACATACAAATATATCATTCGATCGTTGAAAATATGTTTTATTCATATATTCTTATTGCTGCAAAAAAAAAATCTTGCAGTTTTCATCCCTTCGTAGCTTTTTATCATATAATTGATTACATTATATCTCTAGGCATTCATCCACGTAATCCTCTTCATGGTGACTTGCTTTAAAGTTTAAACAGCAATATGTATAATAATAACAACAACAACTAGAGGGGCGCTCAGTAGAGCGCAGACCTCCGCCGCGGATTATTTTTCCTTGTTACAGCCCTTGGGATTATAGCATCCTGATTTTTCCTCTATGCTTGTAGCTTAGCTAATAATAATAATAATAATAATAATAATAATAATAATAATAATAATAATAATAATAATAATAATTAGAGAGGCACTCAGTAGTGCGCAGACCTCCGCCGCAGATCATTTTTCCTTGTTACAGCCCTTGGGCTTATAGCATCCTGATTTTTCCTTTATGCTTGTAGATTAGCTAATAATAATAATAATGATAATAATAATAATAATAATAATAATAATTAGAGGGGCACTCAGTAGAGCACAGACCTCCGCCGTGGCAGCTTATTTCTCGACCTTTTGCTCGTCTTTAACCTTGACCTTTGACCCTAACATGTATTAATTGGCATGGATTTTCCCACACTCAAATATGAACCAAGTTTGAAGTCTCTGTGACAACGATGTCCAAACTTATGGCTGATTACGCGAATTGGACATTTTGCTTGACTGTGACCTTAACCTTTGACCTTCCGAAATTTAATTATTTCCAACTCTTTACGCAACAGTTTAAAATCCCTGCAAGTTTCATTACTTTTGCGATTAAAATTGTGGTCATTTGGTTGATGACCGGAATTTGACCTATTGCTTGACCCTGACCTTAAACTCGACCTTGACCTTAGCATGTAGTAATTAGTGTGGATTTTCATACACTCAAATATGAACTAAGTTTTAAGTCTCTGTGACAACGATGTCCAAACTTATGGCTGATTACGTGAATTGGACATTTTGCTTGACCATGACCTTGACCTGAGACCTTTGTCATGCAATGGATTAGAAACGGATACATTTGTTTGTTGTTATTATAAAATAGAGAGATAGATTTGATCTTCTTGTTTGTTCTTCTGTGTCTGCATCTTTCCCACTTTTATGTGGGGTCGATGTTTTATGCCTGAAAGAGGGACTGTAGATGCAATATTTGCTTTGAGGCAGATGATAGAAAAACATCGGGCGAAGCAGAAAGGATTACATATGTTCTTTATTGACATGGAGAAGGCATACGATCGAGTACCACGTCAGGAGCTGTGGAGATGTATGAGAGAAAAGGGAATCCCTGAGAATGCGTAAGAACCACCCGAGATATGTATGAGAGGGCAGAAGCAAATGTTGAGAGCAGTATAGAGTTGATCCAACATGAAATTATATTTGCGTAATAGCGTATTTCATATATAACATCATCATTGCCCAACAAAGACTACTTCTTTACACCGGACTTTCATTAGAGAAAGATCAACCCCATCACTATACCGAAAATTAAAACTATATAATTGCTTCACATCTTCTCTCCCGTTACGGTTCATTTTCCCTTTGCCTACATACACACACTGAATAGTCTGGCCTACTATAGGTAGTAGGTTGGCCAGGTCACCAGCCACCCGTTGAGATACTACCGCTAGAGAGTTATGGGGTCTTTGACTGCCCAGATAGTGATACATTGGATCCTTCTCTCTGGTTACGGTTCTTTTCCCTATGCCTACACAGACACATACACACACACACACTGAATAGTCTGGATTATTCTTTACATATTCTACTCTGTCCCCATACACCTGACAATACTGAGATTACCAAACAGTTCTTCTTCATACAAGGGGTTAATTACTGCACTGTAATTGTTCAGTGGCCAATTTCCTCGTCGTAAGTGTAGAAGAGACTTTAGTTATGGTAAGCAGCTCTTCTAGGAGAAGGACACTCCAAAATCAAACCATTGTTCTCTAGTTTTTGTAGTGCCATAGCCTCTGTACCATGGTCTTCCATTGTCTTGGGTTAGAATTCTCTTGCTTGAGGGTACACTCAGGCACATTATTTTATCTTATATCTCTTGGTTTGTAAAATATTTTGTATAGTTAACACAAGAAATATTTATCTTAACGTTGTTACTCTTCTTAAAATATTGTATTTTCCTTTTTTCCTTGACTCACTGGCCTATTTTCCCTGTTGGACCCCTTGGGCTTATAGCATCCTGTTTCTCCAACTAGGGTTGTAGCTTAGCAAGTAATAGCAATAATAATAATACCGGAATTGAATCAGTTATAAATTAAAGCTATTCTAAATTTCCACCAATCTTTCTTCTTTTAACTGAACACTTATTCTTGGTATCTCGGGAAACACTTAAACTTTGTTAATGGCCTCCTCTTGTTTCGCAATCGACACTTCTTTTGTTTGTGTGACTCCCGTTCCATCGTCCTCCTCGCACCGTCTCAAACACTCACTCCTTCTTGATGTTCGCCGTTACCCAACCCTGATATAATGGCTCAAGTCGTCTGTCTTCGTTTGTAAACAAGACGATCTTGTTTTTTCTATTTGCCTTTATTTGTTGTTATTTGGCTTAATAACTAAATCCTTTTGGTCTAGCATTTTTCTTTAGGATTTGAATAAATCATACATTTTTTTTCTTTGGGTTTTGTATAGTGTTCATTTCCAAAGATGACTAGAAGGATGATTTTTATCTTACCAGATCATCCTGATCTCTTCAAATCCTCATTATTACATTTCCTATTATTGTCTACTGTTTTTCTGTTATTTAATTAATTTCTTCACTATGTAATATTTATAACAGCATTTATATATATATATATATATATGTATATATATATATATATGCGTGTGTGTGTGTGTGTGCGTTGTGTGTGTGTAGAAACTTCATTCATAGGTTTGATAACTTTCTACCTCTATTGCTGTGAAAAAAAGTCAATTCAAACGTTTGGTGCTTTTCAATCCTTTTATAGTTACATAAAAAGTTAATTTAAATGTTTTATTTGTTTACCTCCTTTTACAGCTGAGTAGAAAGTTGATTTAAAAGTTTGACGCTTTTGTCTCCTTTTATAGTTGCATAGGGAATTGATTTAAAGGTTTGAAGATTTTCTCTCCTTTTATAGCTGCGTAGAAAGTTGATTTAAAAGTCTGTTGCTTTTCCTGCTTTAACAGCTCTGTAGAAAGTTCACTCAAACCTTTAATAATTTTCTCCTTTTATTATTGCGTAGAAATACACCCAAAGGTTTGATGATTTCCTCCTTTTATTGCTGCGTAGAAAATTCACTCAAAGGTCTGATAATTTCCTCCTTTTATTGCTGCGTAGAAAATTCACTCAAAGGTTTGATCATATCCTCCTTTTATTACTGGTAGAAAATTCACTCACAGGTTTGATCATATCCTCCTTTTATTACTGGTAGAAAACTCACTCAAAGGTTTGATAATTTCCTCCTTTTTATTGCTGCATAGAAAATGCACTCAAAGGTTTGATAATTTCTTCCTTTTATTGCTGCATAGAAAATTCACTCAAAGGTTTGATTATATCCTCCTTTTATTGCTGCGTAGAAAATTCACTCAAAGGTCTGATAATTTCTTCCTTTTATTGCTGCGTAGAAAATTTACTCAAAGGTTTGATAATTTCCTCCTTTTATTGCTGCGTAGAAAATTCACTTAATGGTTTGATAATTTCCTCCTTTTATAGCTGCGTAGAAAATTCACTCAAAGGTTTGATAATTTCCTCCTTTTTATAGCGACGTAGAAAATTCACTCAAAGGTTTGATAATTTCTTCCTTTTATTGCTGCATAGAAAATTCACTCAAAGGTTTGATAATTTCCTCCTTTTATAGCTCCGTAGAAAATTCACTCAAAGGTTTGATAATTTTCTCCTTTTTATTGCTGCGTAGAAAATTCACGCAAAGGTTTGATAATTTCCTCCTTTTATTGCTGCGTAGAAAATTCACTCAAAGGTTGATAATTTCCTCCTTTTATTGCTGCGTAGAAAATTTACTCAAAGGTTTGATAATTTCCTCCTTTTATTGCTGCGTAGAAAATTCACTCAATGGTTTGATAATTTCCTCCTTTTATAGCTGCGTAGAAAATTCACTCAAAGGTTTGATAATTTCCTCCTTTTATAGCTGCGTAGAAAATTCACTCAAAGGTTTGATAATTTCCTCCTTTTATTGCTGCGTAGAAAATTCACTCAAAGGTTTGATAATTTCTCCTTTTATAGCTGTGTAGAAATTTCACTCAAAGGTTTGATAATTTCCTCCTTTTATTGCTGATTAGAATATTCACTCAAAGGTTTGATAATTTCCTCCTTTTATTGCTGCGTAGAAAATTCACTCAAAGTTTGATAATTTCCTCCTTTTATAGCTGCGTAGAAAATTCACTCAAAGGTTTGATAATTTCCTCCTTTTATAGCTGCGTAGAAAATTCACTCAAAGGTTTGATAATTTCCTCCTTTTATAGCTGCGTAGAAAATTCACTCAAAGGTTTGATAATTTCCTCCTTTTATTGCTGATTAGAAATTCACTCAAAGGTTTGATAATTTCCTCCTTTTATTGCTGCGTAGAAAATTCACTCAAAGGTTTGATAATTTCCTCCTTTTATTGCTGTAGAATATTCACTCAAAGGTTTGATAATTTCCTCCTTTTATTGCTGCGTAGAAAATTCACTCAAAGGTTTGATAATTTCCTCCTTTTATTGCTGATCAGAAAATTCACTCAAAGGTTTGATAATTTCCTCTTTTTATAGCTGCTTGGAAAGCTGATTCAAAGGTTTCATAATTTTCCCCCTTTTACAGCTGAGTATAAATTTTCTTTAATGATTGAAGATTTTTTCCTTTGACAGCAGCGTAAAATATATTTAAAATGATGAATCTCACTCCCTTTATAGCTGCGTGAAAAAGTTTATTCAAAGGTTTGATAATTATCCTCCTTTTATAGTTGCCTATAAAGAGGTGATATAACGGTTTGATAATCATCTTTCTCTTTCAGCTGCGTAAAAATTACTTAATGACATGAATGACAATGCCTTGTCGAGCAATCATTCAACATCCCTTTCAAAATTTGCTGTAGAAATACGGTAAAAATCCTGGAATAAATGTTGCCTGGCATTAGCCGTTTTAAAAACGGATACATTGACGTAAAGGAGTGAGATTAAGGTCACCAACCCTTAAAATTTAATAAATTATGGTAAAATTACGGTCGCCTATATTTTACTGAAATACGGATGAGAACCGTATATTTTCACGAGAATTTCCGATTAAAATTGCGGTTTTTTTTTAACAGGGCAGGCGCTAAAGTAATTTCCTTTCGTCTCCGGATTTTCCTTCATTTTGAACATGGATTCCTCCTACTCCGATATGATAACGATTTCATCACATTCATGTACATTGTCTTAATCTTCACTACACATTAACAGCAGGAAGTTCCGAAGTTCAAACTTGCAACGAATGTAATGTTGAACAGGCTGACATAAGTCTTTATATCCGGAAATCTTTGGTAATTATTCATTACTTCTCTTGCAGTTTTTTTAATTTTTTTTTTACCTCTAGAATATTTTCTTTTCGGTTAGAACCCTTGGACTTATAAAGTTCTGGTTTTTCCAACTACGGTTGTAGCTTAACTAGTAATAATAATATCCCTTATTTTATATAGAGTAAGTGTCTGGATATACTGTGTGTATATATATATATATATATATATGTGTGTGTGTGAGTGTGTGTGTGTGTATGTGTGTATACACACACACACACACACACACATATATATATATATATATATATTTATTTATTTATATTCATATGTGTGTATATAAATATATATATATATATATGTATATACATATAAGAATATATATATATATATATATATATATTTATATACAGTTTATATATATATATATGTATGTATATATATACAGTATATATATATATATATATATATATTTCATGTAACTCAGAGTATAGAGGGAATAGTCATACCCTGTTGAGGGCGGCTACCTCGAGAGGTATACATTCAGAAACCACACACTTCCACAAATTGCCGAACTAGCCGGTTGTAGTTAAGAAAAGGGGAAGGGGGTGGGGGGGGGAGGGTTGAATCTGTGTGTACGTGCGTGTGTGCATATCTATCTAAATATTTAGACGTCATTTTTGACGGGCCGGGTACACTAGTAATGATAACAAAATTCCTACTTTTCGAAACAGCTCAGTAAAATGCATCCTCATTTCCTTTCCTCATTACCTTTCCTCATAACCTGTCTTTTTAGCGAATAAAGCTCTCATCTCCATCTCTCATCTCCAGCTCTCATCTCCAACTCTCAGTGAGGGATCCATCTTGCTGTTCGTTTGTCTATGCACAAAATTTATGAAATTTCTTTCGTTTTACTTTGTGTTTATTTCAATTATTTGCTCCTAGATTTCAATCATTTGTTTTTGTATATTCAAGGTGTATGTATGTGTATGTATGCTTCTTTGTCTTATTATATTCAGGGTGTATGTATGTTTCTTTGTCTTAGTATATTCAGGGTGTATGTATGTGTATGTATGTTTCTTTGCCATAGTATATTCAGGGTGTATGTATGTGTATGTATGTTTCTTTGCCATAGTATATTCAGGGTGTATGTATGTGTATGTATGCTTCTTTGCCTTAGTATATTCAGGGTGTATGTATGTGTATGCATGTTTCTTTGCCTTAGTATATTCAGGGTGTATGTATGTGTATGCATGTTTCTTTGTCTTAGTATATTCAGGGTGTATATATGTGTATGTATGTTTCTTTGCCTTAGTATATTCAGGGTGTATGTATGTGTATGCATGTTTCTTTGCCTTAGTATATTCAGGGTGTATGTATGTGTATGTATGTTTCTTTGTCTTAGTATATTCAGGGTGTATATATGTGTATGTATGCTTCTTTGTCTTGGTATATTCAGGGTGTATGTATGTGTATGCATGTTTCTTTGCCTTAGTATATTCAGGGTGTATGTATGTGTATGTATGTTTCTTTGTCTTAGTATATTCAGGGTGTATATATGTGTATGTATACTTCTTTGTCTTGGTATATTCAGGGTGTATGTATGTGTATGTATGTTTCTTTGTCTTAGTATATTCAGGGCGTATGTATGTGTATGTATATTTCTTTATCTTCGTATATTCAGGATGTATGTATGTTTCTTTATCTAAGTATATTCAGGGTGTATTCATGTGTGTACATATGTTATTATTACACCCACTAGCTTCTATTACATACCACCCCTCTCATTCTCTGTAAATATGCTATTCTTTCCAGCAGCTCTATTTGAAGATACAAGTTTCCATTATCGTCTTTTTTGAACGAACACGTCTTTTCTTTCTTCTAACCACTTTCTCCTTCTCCCTCTCTATGTATATTTATCATCAGTTCTTTTCATTGCTTTTCATTTCCTCTTCTTGATACTCGAGCACACCTCTCCCTTTCCATGACTTTTTTTTTTTTTTTTTTTTTTTTTTTTTGTGGCTGGCTTTCTCTGCGGTCTTCCCTAATCAGCTTTTACTTTTGAAGGATCGAGTTCTCAATCTTTTTAATTAGAGAGAAAGGTTGAAAATACTTTGGCAATATTGTACAGTGGATCTTGAGGGTTTCGACTTTGCGTGCAATGTCGAATATTCCTTCGGAGGAATTCTTTTCATATGAGCATAAACATCCCATCAACATTTTTATGAGATTTTCCTGGCTTATTCGGCATCATATTTTTGTGTTCCATGGGTAATGATTTTGTGTGTGTATATATATATATATATATATATATATGTACACATGTAATATATGTTTATAAATATGCATACATATTTATCAGTATATAAATATATATATATACATATACTGTATATATATATATATATATATATGATGCATATATCTTCTTTGCCTGCATCTTTTCCCAGTTTTATGTGGGGTCGATGTTTCTGGCCAGCGTTCTCCATATTATACATACATACACACACATATGTATATATATATATATATATATACAATTATATTACATTCCTGACGCGCCTATTCAAAGAGGCATTAAACATCTAATTTTCAAGAAGTTATTTAAGATGAGAACGCTGTCCCTACACCTTTTTCTAGATTTGTTATGGCCTATAGTCAATTCTTTTTAGCGAGGCAGATTTGCACCGAGTCGCAGCAGTGCCCTTTTAGCTCAGAAAAGTTTCCTGACCGCTGATTGGTTGGACAAGATAATTCTAACCAATCAGATAGCAGGAAACGTTTTTGAGATAAAAGGGCACCGCTGTGAGTCACTGCAAATGCACCTCATTAAAAAAAAAATTGAGTATAGTTGAATTGACTGGCCAGACTACATATTATTGGCTACAGAGAACAACAAAGCAATGAATGCTGTTCCAAAACTTCTCCCTGTTCCGGCAAACGTTATGTGTTTATAAGCTATGTTAAGGAAATAATATATAGGATAGCATTTGGAACGTCTGATGCTTTTAAATGGCTCTGGTGGTTGGTGATGGTGAAGAGAAGTTGCGATGACCGAGTTCGGGGTTTGCAGGGTTATGTGTGCGGATGTAAGTTTGAAAATATGAAAGTATGGTTGCAGATGCTATATCTAAATAAGTTACTTATATAGGTGTGTCATTTAAATGGCAAAGAAATAAGAAAAAGTATAAGAAAAAGTATAAGAAAAAGTGTAAAAGGAATATTTATGAGGGAATGTGTGCACATATATATATATATATATATATATGTGTGTGTGTGTGTGTGTGTGTGTGAATATATATATTTATATTTATATATATATATATATATGATAACATACATATATATATATTAGTATATGTGTATACTATATATATATATATATATGTGTGTGTGTGTGTGTGTGCGTGTGTATGCATAAGTAGATAAATGTGTCTATAGATTATACACATAGACCGGTAAATGAACATATAGTAGTGGTAACAGTGGTAAACTTTATTTCATATCAACGGTACACAATATTTACAATAAATATCCA
>NC_090753.1:95825356-95835356 GCF_036898095.1 Palaemon carinicauda | reverse complement strand
AATCCTTTTACCATGTTAAGGTCTGTACCGCGCGTGTATCACACGCTCGTACACTAAGGGTATTTCTCTTTTTTGTATATTGTCGTTATGTGTTTGTATCGATCTATTTGAATTTTTTGTGATCTTCTTTCAGTGAAACTGTTGTTATAAAAGCTCACTGTCTGATGAAATAAAGTTAGTTGTATTTACGCGTCTCTCAGTTATCACCTAACTGCTCGCTAGCTCACTGGGGACCAGCGGAGTGACCAGGTCCCTCCTGCCTTTCACCCTCACTGCTGTGTTTTATTATTTGATGATGCCACGTTCCAAAACTGACTCTACTATCAACGTTACATCACTGAAACTACTGTCCTTCACCATCAGAGAAGCATTTTCCTTGTTCCAGCGAGCTGAAGTCCAGCTTCGCATCAATGGCGTGACTCAGTCGAACACCAAAGCAGATTACGTTCTCAGGGCCATCCCCAGGGACACTGTCCCTGAAATATTTGATTGGCTGTGCAATCAAGGAGACATGCCAATAACGTACAGTTCTCTCAAATCATACCTCCTGATGCATTACTAGCCATCACCGGCTGCCTGCATAGCAAAACTTTTTTAGCTCTCTTAACAATCATTGGGGAACCAAAACGTTTCGTTCTCCCTCAGGGAAATGACCGGTATCGCTCGCCTGTAACCTGCGGCAGACGGCTCTCCTCGTAAAGTAAATCTACTTCGTGCCTATTGGGTATGGCGCCTACCAGATCCTGTACGTGCTGCTATCCCCGATGTCGATATTTTGCCCATGAAGGACCTGATGACCAAAGTCGACGCCTTTATGGACAGCCACTTCATCACCTTCTAGAACACCATCAATGCCTCCACTCCTGATGAAGTGGATAACTATTCAACATCAATCAAAGCTGACGTGAATGTGGTAGGACACAGACGCCCACCCTATGACGTGCCGGCCGCGACAAAGCCGCCCACTACCCACACATACCATCCCTCTCTTACGCCGCAACCAATGACATCTCCAGTGGCCAAAAAACGTGGCAGTAGGCTATGCTTGTGGCGTTGGCCTCCCCTGTCACTAATCTTTTCTTTTTACATGACGCAGGTACAGGTATGCAATTTTTGGTAGACACGGATGTTTGCGTTCTCTTCTCCCAAGGCCACTGTACAGGACACGAACGTAGTCTTCCTAAGTCTGTAGATATCCTCCTGGTAGCTGCCAACAGATCTGCGATACCCACCCACGTTTGGAAGCAACCAAATATATATGGAAGTTTCTCGTTGCTGACTTCACATTGTCAATCCTTGG
This sequence comes from Palaemon carinicauda, assembly GCF_036898095.1. Taxonomy (NCBI): domain Eukaryota; kingdom Metazoa; phylum Arthropoda; class Malacostraca; order Decapoda; family Palaemonidae; genus Palaemon; species Palaemon carinicauda. The sequence goes on along the minus strand of NC_090753.1, from coordinate 95,834,056 downwards.
TGCGGATTTCTTCTCCCATTTCCATCTCCTGGTCGATGTATCTCACCATTGGTTACTCAACGCAGATTCATATTCTTCAATGCCTCTCCAACTCGCCCCCTACGACTTCACTCTCCACATCAGGGCACCCATGGATGCCTACGCCCACTCCTCACATCGTACACGGAAGTTTTTCCGTCCAGAACTTCGTCAAACTCCACGGTTGCCTACGCCCACCTCCTCACATCGTACACGGAAGTTTTCCGTCCAGAACTTCGTCAAACTCCACGGTTCCTGCGAAACATAGTACTTATCACCATATCAAGAAGATGGGGCCCCAGTGTTTACCAGATTCAGACGTCTGGCTCCGGATCATTTGGCAGCCACTAAACGAACGTTTACCGAAATAGAAGAAATGGGCCTTTGGCGAAAGGCCTCAAGCCCATGGTCATCACCCTTACACATTGTCCTGAAGAAAGATGGCTCTCTGCATCTGTGTGGGGATTAAGGCCCCCGAACATGCAGACAGAACCGGATCACTACCCCCCCTCCCAAACACTGCCGACATATACTCCTACTTGCACAAAGCAAAGGTTTTCTCCACGCTTTACCTCCTGAAATGGTATTATCAGGTGCCCATGAACCCAGAAGATCATCCCAAAGACCACCATCACAACCCCCTTCGGTACATATACCTTTAATTACTCCTATTATGGCCTTCGTAATGCTTGGGCCACTTCTCAACTTCTCATGGACGGCATCTTAGGGGACCTCCCCTTCTGTGTATATTACGTAGACGACATACTTGTGTTCTCTTCCTCCAAAGAGGAACACCTCCGTAGCATTTAAGCCGTCTCTCAGTTATTACCTAGCTGCTCACTCTCACAGGTCTCCCCACCCAGAAAAGTATATATATATATATATATATATATATATATAATAGACAGATAGATAGATAGATAGATAGTTGTATGTACAAATTCAGTAAACCGCAACTGTTGTGAGAGGATTGGCAGACTTGGAATGCACCTATGAGCAAGGGTACCAACCTTTTCACTGTTGTGACAGGTCGAGAGAATGTCGTGACTCAAAGGCAGGATGAAAGCAACTGAGTAACTTTATTACAGACACTCGCCTTTATATACAAAAACTCATTGCAACAGGAAATTTTTTGTTCAGCTGATACCACACCAGCTAACAGTTAACGATAAGAAAAAGATACATGTTTATTCAGGTTCTTTTTAGTGCGAAGGGAGAGCGAAGATACAAGCATAATATATACACAAAATGAAATGTCGTTACTATGTACGATCGTGCGACACACGCTTGGTACATGGCTCCCCCCCTAAAAATGACATACTGTACATGTTAAATAGGGCGCCCTGATCTAGAGAGGCGAACTGTAGGCGGCTCATCTGGCAGGAGATAAGCAGGTTTTAGACGATCAATGGAGAGCCAGTCTTCTTTGCCACGAATGTTTAGTAGGAATGCTTTCGGACTGCATCGGATCACAAGGAAAGGGCCTGTGTAAGGGAGCGTTAGCAGTGGTTTGCTAGTGTCATTGCTCAGGAAGACGTGCGTTGCAGAGTGCAAGTCTGTCGGTATGTGATGCTTCGCTGGGGGCTTGTAAGTCTGGTGGCATAGAGTAAATTTTCCCACAATGTGACATATGCGCTGGAGATCATGGGAGGAGGTTGTAGAAGGAAAAAATTCAGCAGGGATGACCAACACCATTTCAGCTGCCGAGATGTCGAGGGTGTCTTTAGGAGTGGTCCTTAATCCCAGGAGGACTCAGGGAAGCTGAGTAAACCATTTGGAATCCTTGCAGCGGGACGTCAAAGCTGTTTTGCGGGTGCGATGAAAACGTTCAACCATTCCATTGACAACGGGGTTGTAGGCAGTTGTCTGATGTAGGGTGATGCCCAGGAGATTCGCTAATGATGTCAACAATTGAGAGGTGAAAGTGGTACCCCTGTCAGAAGTAAATATGCTCAGGGATACCAAATCTTGCAATCCATCCTGAGAGTAAGGCTGATGTACATGAGGCAGACGTTGCAGTTTCCATGGGAATGGCTTCAGGCCAACGAGTGGAGCGGTCGATGACAGTAAAACAGGTAACAATGTCCTTGTGATGTGGGTAGGGGCCTACAACGTCGACGTGAATGTGTGCGAAACGACGCTGAGGTTGAGGAAAGGTGCCCTCTCCTGAATCCGTATGTTGATGTACTTTGGAAGTTTGGCTAGAAGTACAGGCGCGGACCCAATCCTTAGCATCCGTAGAAATGCCGTGCCAAATGAACTTCATCTCCAGCAGCTGTGCAGTAGAACGGCACGAGGGATGTGAAAGGCCGTGAATGAAATCAAACACCTGCCGGCGCATGGGAGCAGGAATCCAAGGTCGCAGTCTACCAGTACTGACGTCACAAAGGAAGGTGGTGTTGGAGTCTTCAAGGGGGAAGTCTTCCCAACGGAGGGACGTGCAGGATGTCCTACATGCTTGATACTCTGGATCCTGTCGTTAGGCTTCAGCCAAGGCGTTGTAATCCAATCTCAGTTGAACGGCAGCCAACATGTTTCTTGACAGGGCATCGGCAACGGGATTCATTTTCCCAGGGACGTATTGAAGGGTACAATTGTATTCAGCCACAGTGGAGAGATGTCGGCGTTGACGGGCGGACCAGGCTTCAGACTGTCGAGTGAAGGCATACACCAGAGGCATGTGGTCTGTGCGAATGACGAAGGGCATACCTTCTAAGAAATGGCGAAAGTGACGGACAGCCAAGTGCACCGCCAGCAATTCGCGACCCGAAGGTACAATAACCTGATTCTGCCTTGGACAGTTTTCTGCTGAAGAAGGCCACTGAGCGAGGCGAGCTGTTGACCACCTGCTCGAGTACTGCACCAATAGCGACATTGCTGGCATCGGTGGAGAGAAGGAGAAGGGCGTGTGGGATAGGAAAAGTGAGAGCCGCAGTGGTTGATAGGGTCTTCTTTGCATTGCAGAAGGCTGCTTCTTGAAGGGGACTCCACTTCAGGTCCTTTGGCTTGCCCTTGAGGGAGGCTTAGAGGGGAGCAAGAGTAGCGGAAATGGCTGGCAGAAAACGGTGATAATAGTTGATCATGCCCAAAAATTCCTGCAGAGCTTTGACGGTCCAGGCCGCGGGGAAGTCCTAAACGACTGCTACCTTCTTCGGGAGGGGATGGACTCCTTCAGGAGTGATGCGGTGCCCTAAGAACGACACTTCGTTGGCGCCAAAGGTACACTTGTCGTACCGGACAACAAGGCCGTTTTATTGCAGGCGGTCGAGCACGATGCGTAGGTGACGAAGGTGTTCCTCTTTTGAGGAGAACACAAGTATGTCGTCCACATAACATACACAGAAGGGGAGGTCCCCTAAGATGCCATCCATGAGACGTTGAAACGTGGCCCTAGCATTACGAAGGCCAAAACAGGAGTAATTGAAGGTGTATATACCAAACAGAGTGGTGATGGCAGTCTTGGGGATGTCTTCTGGGTTCATAGGCACCTGATAATACCCCTTCAGGAGGTCGTGTGTAGAGAAAACCTTCGCTTTGTGCAAGCAGGAGGTCACGTCGGCAATTTTTGGGAGGGGGGTGGTGATCCGGTTCTGTTTGCATGTTCAGGCGCCTGTAATCCCCGCACGGACGGAGGGAGTCGTCTTTCTGCAGAACGATGTGTAAGGGTGACGACCATGGGCTGGAGGCCTTTTGACAAGGGCCCATTTCCTACATTTCGGCGAACGTCTATTTGGCGGCTGCCAATCGTTCTGGTACCAGACGTCTGAATTTTTTCGAAGACTGGGGGTCCCGTCGTCTTGATATGGTGATAAATACCGTGCTTGGCAGGAGCCGTGGGCGTTTGGCGAAGTTCTGGACGGAAAACTTCCGGGTACGACGTGAGGAGGTGTGGTAGGCATCCGTGGGTGCGCTGATGTGGAGAGCGAAGTTGGAGGGGGCGGGTTGAAGAGGCGTCGACAAGTACGAGTCTGCGTTCACCAATCGTAGGTGGGCGACATCAACCAGAAGGTGGAAATGAGAGAGGAAATCCGCACCGAGGATTGGCAATGTGACGTCAGCAACGAGAAACTTCCAATTAAATTTATCGTTTCCAAATGATAATGTGAGGTTCTCGTAACCATAGGTGGGTATCGCAGATCCGTTGGCAGCTACCAAGCGGATGTCGGCAGACGTAGACAGACTACGTCGTGTCCTGAAGAATTCCCTTGGCAAAAGAGAACAACTAGCACCTGTTTCTACCCAAAAATTGCATGTAAAAAGAAAAGATTAGAAACACGGGAGGTCACCGCCACGAGCGATTACCTATTTACAACGTTTTTTGGCCACTGTCAATCCTTGGCACATTTTTTCGCGGTTTCCCCGAATCTGGTGAGGTAGTAGCAAAACTGCGGCGGATGTGAGGCAGTAAGTGGCGGTAGAAGTCGTTGGTTGGGGTGCGAGCGAGTGGTGGGTGGTGGGCGGCTCTGTCACCTCTTCGGCACGTCATGGGGTAGGCGTGTATGTCCTACGGCACTCACGTCAGCTTCGGTTGACGTTGAATAGGCGTCCTCTTCGTCAGGAGTGGAGGCGTTGATGGAGGTCTTGAAGTGGCTGTCCATATGGGCGTCGGTTTTGGTCATCAAGTCCTTTATGGGTAAACTATCGACATCGGGTATGGCAGTGCGTACAGGTTCAGGTAAACGGTGTATCCAAAGGGTACGAAGTAGGTTCACCTCACGAGGAGAGCTGTCTGTGGCAGGTTGCAGGGGAGCGATACTGGTCATTTCCATAAGGGCGAGCGAAGCCCTTTGGTCCCCCAACGGTTTTTGAGACAACTGAAAAAGCTTTGCTATACGGGCGGCTGGCGACGGCGAGTACTGCTGCAGAAGGTATGTTTTGAGGGTATCATACGCTATTGGGATGTCTCCTTGTTCACAAAGCCAGTCGGATATTTCCGGGAAGGTGTCCTCGGGTATCGCCGCGAGAACATAATCTGCTTTGGTGGTGTAGCGAGTCACGGCCTTAATACGAAACTGGATTTCTGAGCGCTGAAACCAAGCAAACGTCTCTCTGCTGGCGAACGCTGAAAGTTTTAATGGGGCGGCGCCAACTTCCGTGGAGTCTGCCATAGTACTAATGACGGAGGGGTGAGGGGGCGTTGGAAGGTGGGAGGAGGGAATCGACTTCCAGGGTCACCAATGTGACGGGCCGAGAGAAGGTTGTGACTCAAAGGCAGGATGAAAGCAACTGAGTAACTTTATTACAGACACTCGCCTTTATATACAAAAACTCAATGCAACAGGAAATTTCTTGTTCGACTGATACCACACCGGTTAACAGTTAACGATGTGAAAAAGATACATGTTTATTCAGGTTCTTTTTAGTGCGAGGGGAGAGCGAAGATACAAGCATAATATATACACAAAATGAAATGTCGTTACTATGTACGATCGTGTGATACGGTTGGTACACTGTCTTTCGTTCTTGTGTCATAATGATTCGTACATATTTTGTACAGATACTTTTATCACCTTCTGTGGCTTCTCTTGGCATTTGATTCAAAATTTATTTCTTCGGTAGGTTAATCCATAAAGAATTTATCTTTTCAACCAAATGTAAATGTCTCAAATACCCCAAAATATGATCTTATTTGTTTAATCCTTAAATATCTATGATGATTATTCTGAGAACCAATTAAAACATTCGAAAATAGTGAAAAAAAAAGTTTTCCCGATTCGAAATCATACGTTACATGTAACAGATATGATTTCCTGACAATTTAAAACTATTGCAAACGCTGGAGACGAAGTTAGGAGGGAAGTTTTTCGACGAAAGTGTTTTAAAAACATAATCGAAATTGGGTCGCTTCTCGAACTTCATTGCGAAATCGAAAACGAAGTGTATGAAAACTTTGATCAAAATAAGTTTTTTTTTTCGTTTTTTTTTTCATATCTGGAGAGACACAAACACACACACACACATTCGAACCTTAAGTAGGATGAGGCAAAGTAAGTCTGTCTGTCTGTATCTGGTTGGGGTGGTCTACTGGAAACGTCCCTGCCTGGCAATCTGCCTGGCGTGGGTTCGAGACCAGGTCAAGCTTGATAGCTTCTTGTAGTGTCTGCAACCTCACCATCCTTGTAGTAGCCCCTGGGCTTATATCATCCTGCTGACCTGCTTTTCCAACTAAGGTTGTTGTTTAGCAAGTAAAAATAATAATAATAATGATGATGATAATATTAATAATAATAATAATATATGTATGTATATATATGTATATATATGTATGTATGTATGTATGTATGTATATATATATATATATATATATATATATCCTGCCACGCTGAGTGGCATTGCCATTGACAAACTTATAACTACTTGTCTCTCCCTGTCCCCTCGGGTAGGGAGAGAGGGGGTGGGAAGCGTTATCTCTTTGTGTGTGCGTGTGTGCATGTCTATCTAAATACTTTGCTGTCGTTTTTGACAGGTCACATACACTAGTATTAGAGAACTAGCTAAAGAATTATATGACTCATTCCACATATAGATACTCTTTTTCCCTGCGCTTTCTGCAGACAGTATTTACCATTGGGTCCTCATCCGCTTGCATTATCTTCTTTTGGGACAGTTTTAATGAATGTTATGAAAGAGAAATACTTCAACGGTGTTGATGTCCTTCCTGTGCACCTTTATATTCGTAGAATCATGAATAGCCGTAAGGAGACTATGAAAGAAAACGTAGCTTTCAGACTTAGGGGAGACTCTTAAAGTTTCGCTTTTCACACGCGCGCGCACATACATACATACACACAGACATATATATATATATTATATATATATCTGGAAACGATCAGTTCTCCTCATGCCTCGGGTGGGGGGGAAAGGGAGTAGTCATACCCTGGAGAGGAGGGTGTGTGTGCATATCTACCTAGAAATTTAGCCGTTAATATTGTCAGGTCCCGGTCTCTTACCTCTTGGTAAGGGAAGAAGAGACTAAAATTATAAAAAACGCAATTCTCCAAAGGCTATTTTCCTCTTGGTAAGGGAAGAAACTAAATTTATAAAAACACAATTCTACTAAAATTATAAAAACACAATTCTCCAAAGGCTACTTTCCTCTTGGTAAGGGAAGAAACTAAATTTATAAAAACACAATTCTACTAAAATTATAAAAACACAATTCTCCAGAGGCTACTTTCCTCTTGGTAAGGGTAGAAGAGACTAAAATTATAAAAACACAAATCTCCAGTGTCTTCTTTCCTCTTGGTAAGGGTAGAAGAGACTAAAATTATAAAAACACATTTGTCTAGAGGCTACTTTCCTCTTGGTAAGAGTAGAAGAGACTTTGAGATTTTAAAAACACAATTCTACAGGGGCTACTTTCCTCTTTGTAATGGTAGAAGAGACTAAAATTATAAAAACACAATTCTTCAGAGGCTACTTTCCTCTGGGTAAGGGTAGAATAAACTTTAAAATTATCAAAGAAAACGTAATGAATAAAACAAACGTTGAAATATCAATCTTAAAGTAACCGAGAAGGTAAAAAACCAAAAAAGAATTCAAACCAAAATGAGGTAAAAATCCAAAGGTATTTTCGTCTATTGGTATATTTTCCAATCCGACCCCGGAGTCCATTAAGGCTTGAGTGTGTCTCCAGTCCGTCGATTACACCAGTCATGGATTGGAAAGGATTAGCTGCCCTTGAACTCACTCCAAACTCGAAAACACTAATGGGTCCAATCCTAAAAGGGCGTTGTTTCCCCTCTTCCCCCCCCCCTCCCTGGAGTCCCATTAAATGGTCAATTCTCACGAGGGGAGAGTGTTTTAAGGGAAAGGGTTTACACTGGGGTTGTTTGAGAGGAAGATGCCTCCTGAATGTACCATACCTTTGCATTTCCTTCTCTTTATCCTCTATTTATTTTTTTACTTTTTGCTTAGAGCATTTGTAGCTTATCCATATTGCTCTTGAAAACATCTCTTTTGTGTTTCCTTTCTTTACTGATCATTTCTTTCATTTATTTCTTGCTTGAGGATGTCTTCTGAAAGCACCATAGTTTTTTTTCCTTCGTCCATGTTTTTATTCCTAGCTAGAAGTCAAAATTGTTTGCTCACATTGATCTTAAACGTTGAAAACTATGTTAAACTCTTCGTTGTTTATGTATATGTATATATATATATATATATATGTGTGTGTGTGTATATACATATTTATACATAATATATATATATATATATATATATAGTTATATATTAAATATATATATGTATATATATGTATATATATGTATATATACTGTATATATATATATATATATATATATGTGTGTGTGTGTGTGTGTGTGTATGTGTGTGTTACGCAAAATGTGGATAATTGCCAAATGTGTACATTTTGCAATTAATATCGCCTATTGTGTACAATTTGCAGCGCTTGGTGCCTGCAAATTGTACACAATAGGCAAAATTAATTGCAAAATGCACACATTTGGCAATTATCCACATTTTGCGTAACATGTATAATATATAATCCTTTGTTTAAAAAGAATTCTTTTATTAACTTAAAGACTTTGAATCCAATTCCAACTCCACAATTTACAACCAAAACTTTCATAATATCTCAGCTTTGAAGATGGCATTTGAGCTCAATCATTTTCACTCTTTACCGAACCCAGATGATCCTAAACCTGGGCCATTTTTATCACCTCC
>NC_090753.1:95795356-95815356 GCF_036898095.1 Palaemon carinicauda | reverse complement strand
CGACAGTCCACCCAGGAAGAGGGCGAGGTCCTCGAGGAAGGACTACCGAAGGAGGTCATCACCGCGGAAAAGGTATGTCACAAGGGTTCGACATCGTGGAGAATCCAGCGGGTCGGTTGCCGCTCCAGTGACTGCCTTGGTGGCTACTGGAGCCGCTTCCGTTGCCCTGTACAGTGTCACTTCGGCTCCACCCGTTCTTCGGGGGCAGCCGTTGGCACACTCGTTACTGCCCTGGCCTAGTAAGTCAGTGGAGTCACCCGTGTGCGGAGAAATCCCGCGGGCTCGGCACAGTAACTCGTTACTGCCCTGGCCTAGTAAGTCAGCAGAGCCACCCGTGTGCGGAGAAATCCCGCGGGCTCGGCACAGTAACGTGACTCAAGAGTCTTTGGTCACAGCAGTCCCGGCCAAGTTTCGGGTTTCACCGCTGCCACGACCATCATCCAGAACCCTGCCGACGCGGGGGTACGTGTATTGGACGGTTTAATTGACTCAGGCGAGTGTTCGGTGGAGGAGGTCTCGTCCTACCGTAAGATGCTTGCTCTCATCCGACGGCACCATAAGTTGGACGAACCTCAACCAACGGCTGCGCGATCTTGGCTCTCGGGTGTGGACAGTATGGTGAAGGATCCTGTGCAGAAGAAGCCTTCCTTAACCCTACCTTTAGCCCGCGTTGTTGCCATGGGAATGGAACTCGTGGACCTGTACGTCTCAGCCCCAGAGAATTCCCTGAGATCACAGGGCTCAGGCAAACTCCTACCGGGTCTCAAGACCCAGAGAAAGTTCTACGTGCCGGACGGTCACCATTCAGGGCCCCGCACGGTAGAAGAAGTGGTCCTTACACTAAGCGAAGGCAACTCGGACGAACGTAGCCTTAGCGCGCCGGTGGTCTTCTCTCCGGCAGAGGCCTCCATGATGGAATTCATCGCGCAGGACGTCATGAACGTCACCTCTTGGCTGGATTGGTGGGCCTGTACGCTGGCTGACTTTCAGACTCATACGACCTCGCAGTGCCAGAAAATCAGGCTCTTCTATAATAATAATAATAATAATAATAATAATAATAATGTTTATTGACAAAAAATATTTATATTCAAAGATTTACAAAAAGAAAAAAAGAATCAGTCCAAGTCCATGTGGAGCAGAGCTCTTCGGGCAATAATACAACTAAAATAATATCATCAATTAAGTAAAAATAAAAAATAAAGTAAATATGGATATAGATATACAAAATGTACGCATACATATACATAATCATATGTATACAAATAGATACATATAAATGAGAATCTTAGCCTAAAAACAAATGGAAATGCATATTTATATGATAAAGAAGGATGGTATATGAAAGCTAATGGTATATACATTGAAAAATTGTAGATATTAAGCAAAAAACTCAGTAAAAGAACTAGTTTTACAAATAAAAAAATATTCTAAACAATGAAACATACTTGCGTTGTGGTTAGGTAGGCAAGTATAAATATTTATTAATAAAGCTTAGTACCCAGATAACAGGAGATTTGTATATGATTTCTTAAAAAAGCGAACGCTAAGCAGTGCCTTTAGATAAGCGGGCAGAATATTCCAAAGTTTAATACCTTGGTATAGATACGATTGCTCGCATCTATTAATACGTATGAAAGGAAGAGTTAAGTTTGAATTTCTTGTTCCATATGGATGAACTGATTGTTCCTGAATTATTTTTCGTCTGAAATCTGGAAATTTGTTCAAAATAAGTGTTTGGAACATCATATTCATTAAGGAGAGCTTATAAGTGTCTTCCAGCTTCAATGTCGAGAGAGACCGGAAGAGTGGCGATGTATGAGCTAAGTAATCACTGGAGCTTATGATTCTTACCAGTCTTTTTTGAATTACAATTAATGGTTGCAAGACATTTCTACTACTACTCCCCCACGCCGTATTGCAGTAATTTAGGTGAGGAGATACTAACGAGTGATACAATTGTTTTATAATATATAAGGGGAAATACTCTTTTAATCTATATATGATACCCATTACTTAGGCAAATTTATTAACTGTCATATTTACATGCTCACAGAAAGTTAGTTTATTATCAAGAATTATCCCTAAAAATTTACCTCTGGACTTCTGATCCAGAGTGTGATTTCCTATAGCAACCCTTATGTTATCCGGAACTCTACGTAGAGAAAAGATTATGAAGTATGTCTTTCTTTTATTTAAGGTTAACTTATTTGCTAGTAGCCAGTTTTTTACACGAGTTAAATCAGCGGTTAGTGTATCACAGAGGGAGTAGATATTTTTATGTCTAAAATGAAGCGTAGTGTCATCGGCAAAGAGTATGGAGCTTAACCTACCTACTGATCGAGGTAGATCATTGATATAGGCGAGGAAAAATAACGGTCCTAGGACTGATCCCTGGGGAACACCTATTTTGACATCCATAACCTCTGAGAGATGGCCATCGAGGGTCACAAATTGTTTTCGACTCGTTAAGTAGGATTTTAGTAAGAGTAACGCATTTCTACGTATTCCATAATGTTCGAGCTTTTTAAGCAGCACATCATGAGACACTGTGTCAAAGGCTTTACTCAAATCTAAAAAGACTGCACCAAGGTATTCATTTTTATTCATCGCATTGTAGATATTTTCAAGAAGGTCATTTACTACCGCATCATTTGTACTAACGCCACGCAGAAAGCCATACTGACAGGTAGAAAAGATATTACATCTAGTAAAGAAAGAGTAGAGTCGATTGTACAATAATTTTTCAAAATTTTATTCAATAAGGGAAGGCAACTTATTGGTCTATAGTTATTGACATCCGATTTATCACCAGACTTATGTAGCACAGTAACGCACGCTATTTTAAAAATGTCAGGATAAATGCCAGAGGCAATACAACGGTTGAACAATAAGGATACAGGAAAGGCAAATAAACTAGCATTATTCTTATATAGTTTAGTAGGGGGAGAATGAATATTTGCTTTTTTGTTCTTTAGTTTTTTTATAATGTTGATTACTTCAAGTGGAGAAGATGGGGTCAAATAAATAGAGTGCTGATTTGAAGGAGGCAAATAGGAATGAAAATCTAACTGATTATTTTGAGGCAGGGCATCTCGGAGAGTAATGCCAATTGTAGAGAAATGAAGATTAAAAGCATTTGCAATCTGTTGGCTGTCAGTAATAGTTTCTTAGCGACGTGCGCTTTTTCTTTCCAGGCCTAAGGGACGAATTTATGAGATCCCAGGATTTTTTAGCATCATTTCGGAGTTGATCAAAAGTAGTATCAAAATATTTTTTCTTTGCGACGCAAATTAATGTAAGCAACATATTACAATTGTTTCTATAGCGTTGGGCACTATAAGCACCCAATTTCATTCTTCGATATAAATTATGTTTATGTTAATTGATTTCAGTAGCCCTTTGGAGAGCCACTTATTCACCAATCTTTTAACACATATTTTTTTTTTGTTTTTAAAGGAAAGCATTCTCTGAAAAAGCTGTCTATTTCATCCGTAAAAGAGGCCGCACCCAGGTGAGGATCTAATGAGGCTTGACCATATTCGGTCCAGTCTTTCCCCCTCAGGAGTTCCGTGAATTTCCTGTCATTCACTTCGCTCATATCTCTGAATTGAATTTTTATTTTGTTGTCTACGTTGTTTAATATAGGCATTAATAGACTACAGAAAATTGGGAAATGATCTGTGATATCTGCTAAGAATATCCCACTATTACCAACAAGATTATTATTAGCCCAAATATGGTCGATACAAGACAGCGAGTCATTCGAGCCGACTCTTGTTGGTCTAGTTATTGACGGGCGAAAGTCAAAAGATCGCATTGTGTTAATCAGTCTGCGGGTGGTCTCGCTCCCCCCTTCCCTCATTAAGCAGATGTTAAAGTCCCCAGTGACAATTGTATTCATAGGGGAGATACCTGGATTTCTTAGCACCTCCTCTAACGAGTCGAAAAACATATTTCCGTTACCTCCTGGACGTCTATAGATACCTAAGATTACTGTTTTATGAGGCGAGTTTGGTATAGAAACCGTTACAACCGGCACTTCAAAATTATCATTAGAAATGTTGAAGAAGTCATCAAGAGGTTGAAAATCAAAAGAGTCTTTAACGAAAATGCTCACACCGCCGCCCCTCCGACCTTCCCGATAATTGTGACACGCATTATACCCAGGAAGATAATTCATGCAGTGAGTTTCTTCCTTAGCCCATGTTTCGGTCAATACAATGATATCAAATTCATGGTTGCAGTTATTTAAGTAGCCAATAAATTCGTCATGGTTTTTCTTGAAACTTCGAATATTAAAACTTATTAATGAAAGGCATTGCCGCATATGATTAGGGAGAGAATCATTAAATGTGTCAGTAGTGTAATATTTACAGGAAAACAGATCAGATGTGTTCACAAAATCAATAAAGTTTTCATCAGGATCAATGTGATATACAGGATTTGTGTTCATGAGACGTAACCACAGTTAAAATTAGTAATTAATAGTTTAGTAACAATATGCTTAGAAATACAAAAATGAAAATATTTCGTTACGGTGAAAAATGGAAATAGTTGTAAAAAATATAAACAAGGAAATAATTGTTGTAATTACAATACAGAAATGGGAATAATAAAAACAATATTAACAATAATAGTAGTAATAAAAAAAAATAATAATGATATTAATATCAGTAAAAGTAATAATAGTAAATTTGATAATAGTAATGATATTACTAACAATAGTGGAAATGGCGGTGTTAAAAGTAAAATAATGCAATTTGAAAATAAGAAAAAATTGTGAGTGTAAATTCAAAAATTTAAATGTGAAGAAACTAATGAGGTTAGAAAAAATGTTTACAGAAACTGAAAACAATGGAGTATTTAGCACATATTTTGAAATCACTCAGTGGCACTAAGCCCTGTACTACTGTAGAACAGATCAAGGTCCTTTCGGGTACGGATAGCAAAAGTTTTGCCCGTTGAGGAAGTTTTCACTTTAATAACTCCGTCGCGAGTTGATCCGTTCGGGGGGTAAAGCCATGAAATTTCTGACACACCAGTCCCTTACCCAGACTGCCAACTGGGTTCTGAGGAGAAGGGACACTATCCTAAGCAGACTTTCCCGCAAACTCCCCGAGCGAGAGGCAAAGTTCCTTAGAAACTCTCCCATCTGGGCCAAGACGATGTTCCCTCTCCAGACTGTAGCAGAGACGATGGAGAGAGTCAGCAGATTGAAGGTGCCAGCCGAGCCCAGGCACCAGTTGCCAAGGCGGGCCTTTGCGAAGAGACCTCCGGCGGACGGGGCCTACCCGCTTCCACCCCCAGATAGACAAGGAGCATCCACCTCTTCATGGCACCAGCCTCCGCGGCCCTACAGGGGGAATGGTGCTCAACCCCAAACCTCCTATAGACCTAAGTTCTCCGGGTCAAGGAGAAGCCGGTCAAACCGCCTTCATAAAAGGAGATAGGGAGAGAGGCCCCCTACACCTTCCCACACCCCTGGTGGGGGGATGCCTCAAACAATTTTGGCAAGCATGGCAAGACAATGGGGCGGACCCGTGGACGGTTACTGTTCTCAGAGAGGGATACAGGATTCCCTTCTTGTCAGAGCCGCCCCGTTGATCCTCGATCACCGATTGGTATGGTTAGCTCCCAATGACTCAGAGAAGAAGGCAGCTTTACAGGCAGAGGTGGAAGTTATGCTAGAGAAAAGAGCCCTGCAACCCGTGCATGAGCCGCCGCCGGGATTCTACAGCAGACTCTTCCTGGTGGAGAAAGCGACAGGGGGTTGGAGACCAGTAATTGACCTCTCGGCTTTGAACAAATTCATCAAGAAGACGCCCTTCAAGATGGACACACCGAAGTTGGTTTATGGCAGCCGTGAGAGAAGGGGACCTCATGATGTCCCTGGATCTCAAAGATGCTTACTTCCAGGTTCCCGTTCACCCCTCCAGCAGGAAGTTTCTCAGGGTAAAGTGGGGTCCACAGACTCTTCAATTCAGGACCCTCTGCTTCGGTCTGTCGATAGCCCCTCAAGTCTTCACGAGAGTCTTCGCCCTGGTCTTGACCTGGGCACACAAGCAAGGCATCAGACTGATAAGGTACCTCGACGACTGGTTGTTGCTTTCAGCCTCAGAGGTAATCTTGAAAGAACAAGGGAGTCAACTGATCAATTTCTGCTTAGAACTTGTGATAACCATCAATTTCAGAAAATCCCATCTGGTTCCCACCACCAGGATGACTTACCTGGGAATGGTGTTAGATTCCCAGCTGGTGAGAGCCTTCCCGTCCCAGGAGAGACTAGACAACCTGAACCAGGTGATGCGCCCGTTCCTGGCTGGTGCCCCAAGGAAGGCCAAGGATTGGCAGAGATTAGTAAGTCACCTGGTCTCATTAGAGAAGTTGGTTCCGCAGGGCAGGCTCAAACTCAGACCAGTTCAGTGGAACCTGAAGGACCTCTGGTCAAAGGGAAACTCCCCACAGAAGATAATCCCGGTGTCACTTCCCTCCAAAGAAGCTCTCCTCTGGTGGCCCGACAGGTGGAATACGTTGAAAGGAATTCCGTTCAGCTCCCCTCCCCCGGAGATACTGCTCTTCACGGATGCATCGAAGGAAGGGTGGGGAGCACATCTCCTCGAGGTAACAGCAGAGGGGAAATGTTCAGTGGAGGAAAAGGCCCAGCACATCAATCTTCTGGAGCTCATGGCAATGCAGAGGGCATTGATAACCTTCTTCCGCCTTGTTCAGGGGAACTTGGTAGCCCTCATATGCGACAACGCCACGGTAGTAGCGTACATCAAGAAACAAGGAGAGCTAAGATCAAGGGATTTGTGCGATCTCACAGCTCGGATCCTAGAGTGGGCCGAAAGGAACGACATTCTCCTATCGGCCAGATTCATTCCCGGAAAGAGGAACGTCCTGGCGGACGGGCTAAGCAGACAAGGCAAAATAGTGGGATCAGAGTGGTCCCTTCACCCCCAAGTGGCACAGGAAGTCCTCCGTCGTTGGGGCTCCCCAGTGATAGACTTGTTCGCCACAAGACTAAACGTGAAGCTCCCCATGTTCTGCTCCCCGATACCGGATCCAAGAGCAGCCTTCGAAGACGCCTTCCAGCACTCTTGCGACAACCTCGACGTATACGCCTTTCCCCCCTTCGGGATGATCAGACAGGTGCTCAACAGGTTAAGGCAGTCAAAGTCCACAGAGATGACTTTGGTAGCGCCCTGGTGGCCGGAGAGGGAGTGGTTTGTGGATCTGCAGGACCTAGCCCTTCTCCCGCCGTGGTCCTTACCAGTAAGAGGAGACCTACTAAGTCAACCACACTTCCAAAAGGTGCACGAAAACCCTCAGGGGCTGAGGCTTCGCGCGTGGAGGTTATCAAGCGGTTGCTAAGGATGGAAGGGTTCTCGGACAAAACAGCGAATAGGATGTCGGGGTACCTGCGGAGGTCCTCTTGTGTTGTACACCAAGCTAAATGGACAACCTTTGTCAAATGGTGTGCCACTCAGAACCTTCAGCCCTTGGATGTTTCGGTCCACAACATCGCAGACTTCCTGGTACACTTGAGGGATGATCTAGGGGTCTCCATCCCAGCTATCAAAGGGGTTCGAGCAGCGTTAGGACACGTGTTCCAACTTAAGGGCATCAATCTAGGGACCTCGTGTCACATCTCGATGCTCATCAGGAGTTTTGAGCAAACTTGTGATCCCCGCACCTCAAGGGTTCCCCAGTGGGATGTGGCCAAAGTTTTCAAGGTCCTTTCGCGTCCTCCCTACGAACCTCTAAAGAATGTTTTAGACAAAGATCTCACCCTCAAAGCCATCTTTCTACTAGCCCTGGCCTCAGCGAAATGAGTGAGCGCGCTCCACGGCCTGTCTTTCGAGGTATCCCACTCGAAAGGGTGGAAGGACATGACTTTTAAGTTCTTGCCAGAGTTCGTAGCAAAGACCCAGAACCCTGCAATTGCGGACCCGAGGTTCGAAGAGTTCTCTATTCCGGCTATTTCGTGCTCGGACAACCCTAGTGACCTCCTCTTGTGCCCCGTAAGGACCATAAGGAAGTACCTTAGTAGAACGGCCAAACTCAGACCGGTGGTGAAGAGTTTGTTTGTGTCCACGGGATCGGTCAAGAAGGCAGTTTCCATAAACACCATATCCTTCTGGCTGAGACAGGTCATAAGGAGGGCCTATGAGAATCAGGGCTCCACGGTGCCTGGTACCCCAAGACCTCATGATATTAGAGGTCTTAGCACGTCCTTAGCATTTGGCACCAACATGGCAGTAAGCCAAATCTTACGGGCGGGCACTTGGGCTAGGCAGTCCACCTTTACAGTCCACTACCTCAAGGACTATACAAGGAAGTCCTTGGATACCTTCTCCATCGGGCCAGTCATTGCGGCCATGCAACAAGTTTAGTAGTTTGGGCCCCGAGTTAGCCGTGGGAAGTAATCGTAAGCGACACAAGTTCCTCCTTACTTCCTTGCTAACCTCTATCCTTTTCCCGAGACACCACCCCCCCCCCCCTTTTTCCCCATCCCTACATGAGAGATGGGACGTTAGAACACATCAAGTATGGATTTTGAATAAAAGGTGAGTTGTACATAAGGTAGACATTTGCGTGCTTTCCCCTACTCTCCTGCCTCTCCCTGGGAGTCCCGGAACTAGCCCCCTATCTACTGTAGTTCAAGGTCCCCAGTGAGTCTCGAACATTTCAATCTGTAAGCTACTCCCTCCTCCTAAAGTATAAGTCTCCTAAGAAAGTAGTTCGAGGTAAGTATTCTGTGTTGGAACAAATCACAAATTTTAAGTAATTTGTATTTTTCCTAACATACTTACCTCGAACTACTTTTGGGTAATGGCCCTCCCATCCTGCCCCGAGTATCTTCTGGATTTCGAGGAGGACTTAAAACATAAGCTTAATGGTTGGAAAGCGTGGTCACCCGCGTGACCTGGGTCGCTCCTGGCGTGTATCCCTTCGCCCTGGAACGCCCTTGAGAGGCAGCGGAGAGAGGGGCAACTACGCAAAATTCTTGGTCGGTGATTAAGTTATCCCCAGGCTCTCCTAAGAAAGTAGTTCGAGGTAAGTATGTTAGGAAAAATACAAATTACTTAAAATTTGTGATATATATATATATATATATATATTTATATCCATATATATATATATATATATATTTATATACATGTTTATAAATATATATATATACATATATATATATATATATATATATTGTATTGGTAAGCTTGTGCATTTTCCATTATATATTTGAATCGTAGTTCACAAAAAGATAATTGAAAAATCTCCTTAAATGAGACTTCTAAAGTTGTAACTGAAAAAAAGCAGAAATTCAAAATCGGCGGATAATAACATTGCGATATTAAAAGATCGCTAAATTTAAAACCCCCTAAATGTTTGACAGGTATATGACACAAGAACGCCGTAATGGAGGTGGCGTTAAAATAAGATTGAAAAGATAAAATATATTTCACTATTAAATGTCCTTATGGCCAGGATTTGTGGTTTCGACTCTCTTTTATCTCCGGAATTACTGGTGGTATTTTTTTTAAGTAACACCCGGTAGGCCACCTCTTCCTAAGTGCTTTTCTTGTTTGATCGTTTTATTGTCTTACTTTTACCTGACCTAAAAATAGGCATTTTTATTATTATTATTATTATTTTGTTATCATTATCATTATCATTATTATTATTAGTAGTAGTAGTAGTAGTAGTAGTAGTAGTAGTAGTAGTAGTAGTAGTATCATTGTTATTATCATTATTAGCTATGCTACAACCCTAATTGGAGAAGCAGGATGCTTTTCAAGGGCTCCAACGGGAAAAAATAGCCCAGTGAGGAAAGGAAAAGTGAAAATAAATAAACAAGAGAACTAATACACAATGGAATATTTCAAGAACAGCAACAACATCAGAATAGATCTTTCATATATAAAATATAAAAAGAGGCTTATGTCATCATGTTCAATATTAAAACATTCGCTGCAAATTTGAACTTTTGAAATTCCATCGATTTAGAGACTCTCTCTCTCTCTCTCTCTCTCTCTCTCTCTCTCTCTCTCTCTCATCAAAAACCATATTTTTCTTCCTTGATGTTTTTGTAATTTTGCCTGACCTATATACAGGCATCAAAACTCTCTCTCTCTCTCTCTCTCTCTCTCTCTCTCTCACTCTCTCTCTCTCTCTCTCTCTCTCTCTCTCATCAAAAACCATATTTTTCTTCCTTGATGGTTTTTTTTCCTCATTTTGTCTGACCTATATATAGGCATCAAAACTCTCTCTCTCTCTCTCTCTCTCTCTCTCTCTCTCTCTCTCTCGAACGCACGCACTATTATTTTAGAAATGTAGAGAGATTAATCAAACGCCAGGGTTCTGCTGTAGGCCAGAGCACACGAGATTATTTATCAAGCAGAGAGAGGCAATAGGTCTTCTTTTCTCCTGGGAAATAAGTCTGGTGTTTGGCCCTTTCTTTTCGGCAGAATACGAACGGACATTCTGGACCCAGAGTCACTATTTGTATTGACTCTGTTCTGGACAATATAAACAATGAAAACAAACACATTGGTGGAACAGAAGTTATGTCCTGCCTTTCTACTTATTGCATTTCCGAGTCACATTCAAACCTGTAGATCAAAGGTTGTACTCTGCATGTGTTGTGGTGGCCTGTTGGAAACGTCTCTACGTTGCGATATGCCGGACTGGGATTCGAGTATACCTCAAGCGTCTCAGTTTCTTGTATAAATTATTTTTTAGCGAGGCAGATTTGCACCGACTAGCAGCGGTGCCCTTTTAGCTCGGAAACGTTTCCTGATCGCTGATTGGTTGGACAAGATAATTCTAACCAATCAGGTAGCAGAAAACTTTTTCCAAGGTCAAAGGGCACCACTGCGAGTCGGTGCAAATGCGCCTCATTGAAAAAAAAATTGAGTATAGTGTCTGCAATCTGTGGGCTAAGGATGCGGGGTTTGTGGGGAAAACCTTTATGTCTACCTTCTGAGTCATTGCCTGACCCTCTCAGGTCCTAGCTTGGGTGGAGGGTTTTCGTCCTGTTCATATGTATAAATGGTCAGTCTCTAGGGCATTGTCAATGTCCCTTGCCTCTACATTTCATGAGCGGCCTTTAAACCTGTATGCAATGCACATAAGGCACAGTTAATCATTGTACATATATCTATCTATCACCTAATTGTACTTTCTGTTAAGACATGATACTAACCAATCTTTGCCTATAGATCTCCACCAGCTCACAGCCCGCTGAAAATGAAATGCCACATCTACCTTATTTTCAACACTTTCATGGGATATCAATGGAGTCGGATGAAAAGATATGGCAACAGCGCTAGTCTTCAAACCAAAACCTTATTGTATTTGAACTACAGTAGTTGGTTAGCCAAGGCACCAGCCACCCGTTAAGATACTGCTGCTAAAGAGTTATGGGCTCCTTTGACTGATCAGACAGTACTACATTGAATCCTTCTCTCTGGTTTACTTTCCCTTTGCCTACACATACACCAAATAGTCTGGCGTATTCTTTACAATTCTCCTCTATCCTCATACACCTGACAACACTGAGATTACCAAACAATTCTTCTTCTCCTAAGGGGTTAACTACTGCACTGTAATTGTTCAGTGGCCACTTTCCCCTTGGTAAGGGTAGAAGAGACTCTTTAGCTATGGTAAGCAGCTCTTCTAGGAATAGGACACTCCAAAATCAAACCTTTGTTCTCTAGTCTTGGGTAGTGCCATAGCCTCTGTACCATGGTCTTTCACTGTCTTAGGTTAGTTCTCTTTCTTGAGGGTACACTCGGGCACACTACTCTATCTTATTTCTCCTTCTCTTGTTTTATTAGTTTTTATAGTTTATATAGGAAATATTTATTCTTATGTTTTTATGTTCTTGAAATATTTTGTTTTTCCTTGTTTCCTTACCTCACTGGGCTGTTAACCCTGTTGAGGTCTCTGTGCTTATAGCATCCTGCCTTTCCAACTAGGGTTGTAGCTTAGCAAGTAATGATAATGATAATAATAATGATAATAATAATAATGATAATAATAATAATGATAATAATAATAATAATAACAGCCGTATAATTTACAAATATTCCCACGATAATCACATTCACAATAATGTAAATATCACCCAATTCTCTACATTATCTTACGAAATAGTTCCCTCTTATCCTATCATATTACCAGATTTGCTTTCCATAAATATTCCTCTGTCCCCCTCTTTGATTATATCCGTCTAACCCCCCCCCCCCTTTATATCCTTATAGGTCAACTAGCCTATTCTACATTTAACCCATGTCCAACACCCTTTGCCACTCAGTCCAATTCCTGGGGGCTATGACTGACTGTCTAAGAGCCCCGTCTGGAGACAAGGTCCGGCTATCTGTGTGTATGTGTGTGTGTGTGTCCGTCCGAGCTGATAAGTTACTTTTAATGATGTATGGGAGATGCTGAGGTAATGTGTTAACATGAATGTGCTTTAGATATTCCTCAGCGCTATTGAATGTGGTGGAATTGCAATGTTTGAATTAGAGAAATTCTGAATAGAGGTCAGAAGCCTTAAGATACCCGAATACCTACAGTAATTACTGATTGTGATATTATTATTATTATTATTATTATTATTATTATTATTATTATTATTATTACTATTATTATTATTATTATTGCTCAGCTACAACACATAGTTGAAAAAGCAGGATTCTATAAGCCCATGGGCTCCAACAGGAAAAATAGTCCAGTGAGGAAAGGCAACAAGGAAAAATAGAATATTTTAAGAACAGTAACAATATTAAAATAAATATTTCCTATATAAACTATAAAAACTTTAACAAAACAAGAGGAAGAGAAATAATATAGAATAGTGTACCCGAGTGTACCCTCAAGCAAGAGAACTCTAACCCAAGACAGTGGAAGACCATGGTACAGAGGCTATAGTACTACCCAAGACTAGAGAACAATGGTTTGATTTTGAAGTGTCCTTCTCCTAGAAGAGCTGCTTACCAAAGCTAAAGTCTCTTCTACCCTTACCAAGAGGAAAATGGCCGCTGAACAATTACATTAGTTAACCCTTGAGTGAGATTATGTGTAATAAGTATCTTAATTTAAAAAAAAAAAAAAAAAAAAAAAAAAGATAATTCATGCGTGACTGAGTCTTGGTGGGTCCTCCATTTCTGCCGAGTTCCTCTTGTAGAGCCTCATACTCTTTAATTACTTTAGATCTTTTGATGCAATTCCACATCCCTATTTGCTCTTTTAGACATGTAGGTCAATTTATTACTTATTCGACTGGCTCCCGCAACTCATTAAGAATCACTACAGCTTGCATCTTCTCGGTATAATCTGTTGAAACACAAAAACATCCTAAGGCTAATAAATCAAAGTTAGAGGAAGGCAAGAACTCAGCTTTGGAAGGTGAGACTGTTGGAAAGTAATGATCAGAAGGAACCACTTCTTCAACTTTATTCTATCCTCCTTCTCTTCCATTTCCAATTCCTCCACCTCTTCCATTCCATATTCCTCCTCCCTTGCCATTCCCAATTCCTCTTCTATTCCCAATTCCTCCTCCTCTTCCATTTCTAATTCTTCCTTCTCTTCCATTCCCAATTCTTCCTCCTCATCCATTCCAAATTCCTCCTCCTCTTCCATTCCCAATTCCTCCTCCTCTCCCATGCCCAATTCCTCCTCCTCTTCCATTCCCAATTTATCCTCCTCTTCCATTCCAAATTCCTCCTCCTCTTCCATTCCGAATTTTCCCTCCTTCCATTTCCAATTCCTCCTCCTTCCATTCCCAATTTCTCCTCCTCCATCCATTTCTAATTTCTCCTCTTCTTCCATTTCCAATTCCTCCTCCTCTTCCATTTCCAATTCCTCCTCCTCTTCCATTTCCAATTCCCTCTCTTCTATTCCCAATTCCTCCTCCTCTTCCATTTCTAATTCCTCCTCCTCTTCCATTCCCAATTCCCCCTCCTCTTCCATTTCTAATTCCTCCTCCTCTTCCATTCCCAATTCCTCCTCTTCTATTCTTAATTCCTCCTCCTCTTCCATTCCCAATTCCTCCTCTTCTATTCTTAATTCCTCCTCCTCTTCCATTCCCAATTCCTCCTCTTCTATTCTTAATTCCTCCTCCTCTTCCATTCCCAATTCCTCCTCTTCTATTCTTAATTCCTCCTCCTCTTCCATTCCCAATTCCTCCTCTTCTATTTTTAAGTCCTTCTCCTCTTCCATTCCCAATTCCTCCTCTTCTATTCTTAAGTCCTCCTCCTCTTCCATTCCCAATTCCTCCTCTTCTAATCTTAATTCCTCCTCCTCTTCCATTCCCAATTCCTTCTCTTCTATTCTTATGTCCTCCTCCTCTTCCAATCCCAATTTCTCCTCCCCTTCCATTCCCAATTCCTCCTCCTCTTCCATTCCCAATTCCTCCTCCTCTTCTTCCATTCCCAATTCCTCCTCTTCTAATCTTAATTCCTCCTCCTCTTCCATTCCCAATTCCTCCTCTTCTATTCTTATGTCCTCCTCCTCTTCCATTCCCAATTTCTCCTCCCCTTCCATTCCCAATTCTTTCTCCTCTTTCATTTCCCATTCCTCCTCTTCTATTCTTAATTCCTCCTCCTCTTCCATTCCCAACCTCATAAGCAACATCAAGACTATACAGCTTTCCAACAGGGTTTTATAACAGTGTTTTACAACTTATCCAAATTCCCATTTATAGATGATAGCCGTCGTTTCTTACTTGATAGGATTTTCATAGCGAGTTACGTCACAGCTCTTTGGTAGCCTGGAGGTAGCATCCTTGCCTGGTGACTGCCAGACTTGGGTTCGAGTCCCGCTCAGACTCGTTAGTTCCTTTGGTCGCTACATCCTCACCATCCTTGTGAGCTGAGGAAGGGGGGTGGCCTATAGGTCTATCTGTTGAGTCATCAGTAGCCATTGCCTGGACCTCCTGGGTCCTAGCTAGGGTGGAGAGGGGGGCTTGGGCGCTGATCATATGTAATATGATCAGTCTCTAGGGCATTGTCCTGCTTGATAGAGCCATGTCACTGTCCCTTGCCTCTGTCATTCCTGAGCGGCCTTTAAAACCTTTACAAACGTATATTTTAGATATTTTAGTTGCAATCAAATCTTTGATATTATATAAGAAAAGTTATATTTGATTGATTGATTGAGTGATTGATTGATTGAGTGCCATTTCTTATTTTTACGGGTTTATCAAGAAGATCTTGTCCCTCTCTATTGAGAGAGAGAGAGAGAGAGAGAGAGATAGAGAGAGAGAGAGAGGTTAGTTCAGATTATGCTGGTCATACTATGTTAGTAATGGTCCCAATACCATGGCCTGGTGTGGACCTTTGTTTTAGACCTTGCCCTGTATGTGACGCAATCGATCGAGAAATGAGTTTATGAAATATAAATTCAAATCGGAAAGGCTGAGAAAATATTTAAAGCATATTCGGATATAAATCAAATCTCATTACAATCGTTACTTATTTTGAAATCCATTCAATATATTTATCTGAATAGATTTATCAAAGTTATCAATTTCGTTTTATCAATATTTTCTAGTCTTCCTATCGTTAATTTACATCTTCTTCATATTAGTTGTGACGTAATGTGACGTCATAGTGACGTAACACATTTTAGAAGAGCGAAACCTAGGATCACTTAAATAGTCAGCTGTGTTTTAGATACAATCTCATATCTTCGACTAAGTTCCCAAAGGTATTTAAAGATAAAATGTGTCAGCTTCAGTTCCAATTCCATCAGAATAGATGCTCACCAGAACGTCAGCCGGGGAAGCCCAATCCCCCACTGTGGTGCCCAACCACAGCAGTTGCCTCCCAAGTAAATAGCTTAAACTCATAGTCCAAGGTTGGGATCGATCTGCTGCCATGCGGATGCTAGGCGAACACGTTACCACTGTATTAGCCTGGAAGCTTTTGATATATAGTTTTTATTTTTCGGATACAAAAGTATTACAATGCGTTTGAATAAAAAAAAAAAAAACGAGTGGTTCCGTGTTCAAAATAATTGCCAACCATTTTGTTCAGCAAAATTATTGTATTCCAACTATATTTCAGTTGGATAAGCAATGTAGGCAAATATATGATGCTTTATTTCTAGCCAAATACACGAACCATATATTTTTCCAATTAGATAACTGATGTTTTATCAATTTCTGACCATGTTTATTGATATAAACCATACGTTTATGAGTTTTCCAAGCCCTAACATAAAAATGTTTATAGATCTGGATGAGAAATCAGGGTTTATAAGTGAGGAAAACAATTTATACCAGTGATTTGTAGAAATAGAAATGAGCATCAATGCATAAAACATATAATGGCCAGTTGTAAAGGTATGTGGTTCATGTAATTAGCGGGAAATTTTCACTGGCCATATTAGCTTCGGCTAATTTTTCATGGCCGGATGCCTTTCCTGCCGCCAACCCTCCCTATTTACCCGGGCTTGGGACCGGCACCAAGTTGAGGTTGGCTTCTCTCTCCCCCCCCCCCCCCCCCCCCCCAGTGTGGGACAGAGGTAGATGGAGAATGCTGACCAGAAACATCGACCTCACATAAAGGTGGGAAAAGATGCAGACCAAGAAGAAGTAATTAGCGGGAAATTAAAGTATCATGATTAGCAGTAATTTATATCTCATCACTCAGACAATCTTTACCTCGCATCTCTTGCTTGAGGGTATACTCGGGCACGCTGTTCTTTCTTATTTCTCTTCCTCTTGTTTGTTAAAGTTTTTTATAGTTTATATATAAAATATCTAATTTAATGTTGTTACTGTTCTTGAAATATTCTATTTTGATTATTCATTATTTCTCTTGTAGCTTATCTATTTCCTTATTTCCTTTCCTCACTAGGCTACTTTTACCTGTTAGACCCCTTGGGCTTATAGCCGCATGCTTTCCAACTAGGGTTTAGCTTGGCTTTTAATAATAATAATAATAATAATAATAATAACTCTTATGAATATATGAGGTATGTGATTCATTATTTCGGTATTATTTTCACTTTTAGAGAAGCAATACTGTTAGAAAAATAAAACCCGTAATTTAACCAGAAATTCTCCATGAAAATATACTGTTTTCAGCCATATTTCAGCCGTAATTTTAACAGAAAATTCTCCGTGAAAATATACTGTTCTCAGCCATATTTCAGCCGTAATTTTAACCGGAAAAATTCTCTGTAAAACATATACTGTTCTCAAGCCATATTTCAGGCCGTAATTTTAACCGGAAATTCTCTGTAAAAAATATACTGTTCTCAGCCATATTTCAGCCGTAATTTTAACAGGAAATTCTCCGTGAAAATATACTGTTTTCAGCCGTAATTTTAACCTGAAATTCTCTGTAAAAATATACTGTTCTCAGCCATATTTCAGCCGTAATTATAACAGGAAATTCTCTGTAAAAGATATACTATTCTCACCATATTTTAACCCGGAAATTCTCTGTAGAAATATACTGATATTAGCCATATTTCAGCCGTAATTATAACCGGAAATTCTTTGTAAAAATATACTGTTCTCAGCCATATTTCAGCCGTAATTTTAACCGGAAATTTTCCGTGAAAATATATTGTTCTCAGCCATATTTTAGACGTAATTTTAATCGGAAATTCTCCGTGAAAATATACTGTTCTCAGCCATATTTCAGCCGTAATTTTAAAACCGGAAATTCTCTGTAAAAATATACTGTTCTCAGCCATATATCAGCCGTAATTTTAACCGGAAATTCTCCGGGAAAATATACTGTTCTCAGCCATATTTTAGACGTAATTTTAATCGGAAATTCTCTGTAAAAATATACTGTTCTCAGCCATATTTCAGCCGTAATTTTAACCGGAAATTCTCCGTGAAAATATACTGTTCTCAGCCATATTTCAGCCGTAATTTTAACCGGAAACTCTCTGTAAAAATATACTGTTCTCAGCCATATTTCAGCCGTAATTTTAACCCGAAATTTTCCGTGAAAATATATTGTTCTCAGCCATATTTTAGACGTAATTTTAACCGGAAATTCTCTGTAAAAATATACTGTTCTCAGATATATTTCAGCCGTAATTTTAAACCGGAAATTCTCTGTAACAATATACTGTTCTCAGCCATATTTCAGCCGTAATTTTAACCGGAATTCTCCGTGAAAATATACTGTTCTCAGCCATATTTCAGCCGTAATTTTTAACCGGAAATTCTCCGTAAAAATATTATTGTTCTCAGCCATATTTCAGCCGTAATTTTAACCTGGAAATTTTCCGTGAAAATATATTGTTCTCAACCATATTTCAGACGTAATTTTAACCGGAAACTCTCTGTAAAAATATACCGTTCTCAGCCATATTTCAGCCGTAATTTTAACCGGAAATTCTCCGAGAAAATATACTGTTCTCAGCCATATTTCAGCCGTAATTTTTAACCGGAAATTCTATGTAAAAATGTACTGTTCTCAGCCATATTTCAGCCGTAATTTTAACCGGAAATTCTCCGTGAAAATATACTGTTCTCAGCCATATTTCAGCCGTAATTTTAACCGGAAATTCTATGTAAAAATGTACTGTTCTCAGCCATATTTCAGCTGTAATTTTTAACCGGAAATTCTCCGTGAAAATATACTGTTCTCTGCCGTACCTCAGTAAAATACAGGCGACCGTAATTTTACCTTACTTTGTTATTATCTTTTACGGGTTGGTGACCTTAATATCACTCTTTTACGTCAGTATAACAGTTTTTAAAACTAGAAATCCTGAATAAAATGTTGCCAGACAATTACCGGTTTTTTTTAATGTAAATTTTTTAACACTGAACAATAGCTATATAGAGAACGGAGAATTGTTGTCGAGCTTAAACATTTACTGAGATAGACTGAACATTTCCTTTAAGGAGACGTGAATTTTTTTTTTTTTTTTTTTTTTTTTTTTTCTCTCACAGTTATGGTGGTACTTAAGAAGATGGGTGTTGGAAATGACAATGTTAAACAGCAACTTGAAAATTTATGCATAAATACTTGGGAGCTCTTTAGTTGTTTCAGAAGATCGGCTAATAAGTACGCTCTACGAAAAAAAAAAAAAAAAAAAAAAAAAGTAGAAAAGGTTCCACAAGCTATCGTGAACAATACATGTATAAATGTAAAGTATTTTCACCATTTTCATTCTCATATGAATCTTTTTTTTTTTTTAAATCATACTACACTGCTTTATTACACTGTTAAAAAACCGTGATTTTAATAGGAAATTCTGCGTAAAAATATACTGTTCTCAGCCGTATTTTCAGTCAAATACAGGCAAACGTAATGTTTACCCCAACTTTGTTATTATTTTATACTGGTTGGTGACCGCAATATCACTCCTCAACGTTAATATATCCATTTTAAAACGGTAAATGTCTGGCAACATTTATTCCAGGATTTTTATCGATTTTTTTTTTTTTTTTTTTTTTTTTTTTTTTTTTTTTTTTTTTTTTTTTTTTTCCCATTTAGTGATTATATTTCAGCCAATAATTCTTAAAAATGTTCAACTATATTTTTAAATCATGAACAAACTTTGAAATACTTTTTTTCAGGCCTCTGGAAGCAGGAATTTCACAGACACAGACAGACAGACAGACAGGAAATGAAATCATCAGGATTATTAAAAGGGACAAAGAAAACAAATTGTTCGACTGATCCAGTTACCATGTCCAAAGAAATTGGAGTAGAATAGTAAATACTATACTCAATTTTTAATGAGACGCATTTGCACTGACTCGCAGCGGTGCCCTTTTAGCTCGGAAAAGTTTTCTGCTCTATGATTGGTTAGAATTATCTTGTCCAACCAATCAGCGATCAGGAAACTTTTCTGAGCTACAAGGGCACCCCTGAGAGTCGGTGCAAATCTGCCTCACTAAAAAGAATTGACTATAGTATTGATGAGTGTAAGCTTCCTAAATCTGAGAAATTGGATATAGTTATACCTATTCTGATAAGTGCAGTAGATTTGTAATCTATCCTTTT
>NC_090753.1:95791751-95794856 GCF_036898095.1 Palaemon carinicauda | reverse complement strand
GCTAATATCATTTATAAAACCTACTTACCTTTCTAAGAGAGAGAGAGAGAGAGAGAGAGGAGAGAGAGAGAGAGAGAGAGAGAGAGAGAGAGAGAGAGAGAGAGAGAGAGAGAGAAATAGCCAGTAGCCAGACCTGCATCCATCTCACATGCATAAACGAAAAGCATTATACATTTTCGAGATGTTTTCATAATTAGATTGCACATTCACTTTCAAAGTTATGACTCTAGATAGGTCTTGTACATTTCTGCATAATCTTGCTTTGAACAGCTGTTCAATCCTTTAGGGAAATAAGCAATGGGGGGGGGGAAGGTTGTCTTTGTTACAAAGGATTTTGCATGTTCAAATATATCCTAAACATTCAGTTTGTATTTTCTTATTTTTCTGTTTTGAAAAGAGTCGACTAATATATCTAACACTAAGTGGAAAATCACGTGATTTCTTTATTGGCCCGATATCAACACATTATTATTTTCCTCATTATTATAACACTAAGAAAAATAATATTTTTTTATTACTCTTCATGAAGAAACCTTTTATTTTCTTGATTAATACTGCATTGAAACATTGTATTTTCTTGATTAATGTTATATAAAAAACATTGCATTTTCTTCATTAACATTTCATGATAAAGCATTGTATTTTCGTAATCAATACTGCATGAAAAAACACTGCATTTTCTTGATTAACACTGCATGAAAAAAACATTATATTTTTATTATAATGCAGGAAAAAAAATTGCATTTTGTTGATTAATACTGCTTGAAAAAACATTGTTTGTTTTTATTAATAATGCGGGAAAAAACATTGTATTTTTATTAATAATGCATGAAAAAACATTGTATCTTTTATTAACAATGCAAGAAAAAACACTGTATTTTTATCAATAACGCGGGAAAAATCATTGTATTTTTTATTAACAATGCAAGAAAAAACATTGTATTTCTTATTAATAATGCAAGAAAAAACATTGTATTTTTTGTTAACAATGCAAGAAAAAACATTGTATTTTCTATTAACAATGGAAAAAAACATTGTATTTCTTATCAATAATGCAAGAAAAAACCTTGTAGTTTTTATTAATAATGCAAGAAAAAACATTATCTTTTTATTAATATTGCATGAAAAAACTTTGTATTTTTTATTAACAATGCGAGAAAAAAACATTGTATTTTTTATTAATAATGCATGAAAAAACATTGTAGTATTTTATGAATAATGCCTGAAAACCTTGTATTTCCTATATTAAGATTCGCCTCTAAGCTTAACTTCGAAGGAAATCTGCACTCAGTATCCATCAGTCTCTCCAATTTCTTCAATTCTCTCCATTCATCGCCTTCATACTGCTATTAATTTCCTCCTTACGCCTGACAAGCCTTCTCCTTTCTCTCCTTCCTCTTCCTTCCTCTCTCACTACTCAGCCTGATTGTCTATGAGAGAAAAATCGTTGTCTTTTGTATAATTTGTCTCTCCTGCATCGACTGTCTTAAGTGGTTGGAGGTATTTGCAGATTGAGAAAATGTATTACTTGAATTATTGTTCTCTTTTGTATTATTAATTCTTTTATCATAACTAAGTTTATTCGTGTAGTTTGGTAAAGGAAAAAACAGTTTCTTCACGTACAGGTAGCTGAGACAATAAAGTGGTTCTTCATGTATAATGGTGAAGAAAATACAATGTTTCTCTGTACATTGTTAGAGAATAGTGAAAAAATACAATGTTTCTCTGTACAGTGTTAGAGAATAGTGAAGAAAATACAATGTTTCTTTGTACAGTGATAGAGAATAGTGAAGAGAATACAATGTTTCTCTGTACAGTGTTAGAGAATAGTGAAGAAAATACAATGTTTCTCTGTACAGTGTTAGAGAATAGTGAAGAAAATACAAAGTTTCTCTGTACAGTATTGGAGAATAATGAAGAAAATACAATGTTTCTCTGTACAGTGATAGAGAATAGTGAAGAAAAATACAATATTTCTCTGTACAGTGATAGAGAATAATGAAGAGAATACAATATTTCTTAATGTCATTTTAATAAAGTTAATCAAGAAGATGAGAGAGAGAGAGAGAGAGAGAGAGAGAGAGAGAGAGAGAGAGAGAGAGAGAGAGAGAGAGAGATTAGTGAATGAATTAACAAACTTTAATGAAACGATAAAAACATTTAGAATAAATACTGGAATGAAAAAGTAAATTTAATCAGTATTTTTTTATATAAAATTAATTGCTGGAAAGTGATTATTTATAATGCTACTGGTAATTCTATTACTGCTGCTATTATTATTATTATAATTATTAATATTATTATTTTTTTTATTATTATTATTATTATTATTATTATCATTTTTAATATTATTATTATTACTATCATTATTATTATCATCATTATTATGGTTATTGTTATTATCATTATTATTATTATTATTATTATTATTATTATTATTATTATTGTTGTTGTTGTTGTTAGTATTGTTATTGTTATTATTATTACCATTGTTATTATCATTATTATGATTATTATTATTATTATTATTATTATTATTATCATTATTATTATTATCATTATCTATCAATGGAAAACTATGAAAATCTCATCGTCATCATCATCCGGTACTAGTCTGGTGCAGAACAAAGGCCTCAGACATGTCCTTCCACATGCGTCTATTTGTGGTCTATTTGTCCCAGTCACACCCACAAACTTTCTTAGTTCATCAATCCATCGTCTTTTCTTCCTCCCTTACTTTGCAATCTCTAGGGATCCATTCTGTTATTCTTAATGTCCATCTTTTGCATGTCAATCTCATTATATGTCTTGCCCATGTCCATATAGTTTGAAGGTTTGAAGGCTGCTCATGAACGGCAGAGGCAAGGGACAGTGACATGGCCCTATTGAGCAGAAAAATGCCCTAGAGACTGACCATATATACATATGATCAGCCCCCAATCCCCCTCTCCACCCAAGCTAGGACCAAGGAGGACAAGACAATGGCTGCTGATGACTCGGAAGATAGACCTGTAGGCTTTTCCAACCACCTCCCCCCCCCCCCACCCCGATCCTTATCTCACAAGGATGGTGAGGTTGCAGCGACCAAAGAAACTAACGAGTTTG
>NC_090753.1:95781751-95786751 GCF_036898095.1 Palaemon carinicauda | reverse complement strand
GCATAGTGTTTGAAAAACACTCTGGATGACTTCCATCCAGTATACGAGCGAAGACGTTCGAAATCCATATATTGGAAAAAATTCAGAGACGAAGCAATTTTTCTCGGATCGTGACCTGCGGGTGTACCATCGGGATCCGCTCTGCGAATGAAGTAGGTGATCTTCGCCCTTAGTTGTTTTAGAGACAAATTTGAACCTGATGTTTCTCCTTTAAAGAGCTGTCCTCCCCTAAAGTCTGAAGTTCTAGGAAGATAGACCTTTAGGCCCTCAACTGGACAGAGAGACATCTTCCTTCAGAGTGCAGATTCTCCAGGGACCCCACCTTTTGGTGGGTAGCTCGTCCTTAGCGAGAAACGTTGGATCAGGGAAAAGATTCAATTCGCCCCTTTCTGTGAACTGAATATGGCCCTCATCTCTAGACAGGGCCACTATTTCACTAACTCTGGCCCCTGAGGCTAGTGCAAATAGGAATATAACGTTTTGGGTCAAATCTTTCAGAGAGCAGTTCTCATTGTTCAGTGTTGATGCAAAGTGAAGAACTTTATCCAAGGATCATGAGATGCCTCGGGGTTGCTGCGGGTCTGAGTCTAGCACAGGCCTTAGGAATCTTGTTAAAGATTTTGTTAGAGAAGTCTACTTGGAAGGCGTACAGCAAGGGTTTAGTCAAGGGAGATTTACACGTTGATATCGTGTTGGCTGCTAAACTTTGTTCATGGAAATAAAGAAGGATAAACAGAAATCTGTTGAGATTTCTTTTGGATTCTTTGCCTTGACAAATGCAACCCATTTCTTCCAAGACGACTCATATTGTCTTATGGTAGATTTAGACTTATATTCTTCTAAGAAGTTTATACTGTCTCTCGAAATCCCGAATCTTTTCTTAACTGCTAAGGAGAGAAAATCTTGAGATGAAGGTTCCGGGTTTTCTGTGATGAAGCGAAGACAGTCGACTTCTGCACTTGTTGTGTCAGAACTGGGTACGGCAACGGAACCAGTCTCAACCGCAGTTCCAATACTAGCGGGAACCAGATGCTGTTCAGCCACTTGTGGGCCACTATAGCTGCTGTTCCTTGAAAGGATTTCAGTTTGTTGATGACTTTCAGTAGAAGATTGGGTGGAGGGAACAGGTAAATCCTGGACCATCTATTCCAATCGAGGGACATCGCGTCCACTGCTTCTGCTAGAGGGTCCTCGTATGGGGCCACGTAACGAGGTAGTTTCTTGTTGTCGCTCTTTGCGAAGAGGTCGATTTGCAGTTCTGGGACTTGATGGAAGATGAAGGAGAACGATCCTGCGTCTAGGGACCATTCTGACTCTATCGGCTTGAACCTGGATAGAGCGTCCGCCGTCACATTGCGGAACCCTTGGAGGTGAACTGCTGATAAGTGCCATCTCTTCTTTTCCGCCAAACGGAAGATGGCCAACATCACTTGGTTGATTTGGGGCGATCTCGAGCCTTGTCCATTCAGACATCTCACTATCACCTCGCTGTCCAGAACTAGTCATATGTGGGTCGAGCAGCGAGGAGCCAGTTTCTTCAGTGTAAGGAAAACTGCCATGGCTTCCAGAATATTGATGAGGAAGGTCTTGAACAGAGAGGACCAAGTCCCATGGACTTTCCGTTGGTGAGAGTGGCCTCCCCATCCTTCCTTTGATGCGTCTGTGTGGATGATGACTGAAGGTGGAGGTGGTTGTAAAAGCACCGATTTCCTCAGGTGCTTGGCCTCTGACCACATCTTGAGAAGTGATCGTAGACGAGTCGGTATTGGTCTTCTTAGAGCTCTTCGAGCGTTTGATGCGTATCTTTTCCAGACTCCTGTTGCATCTTTTAATTGTGCTCTTAGCACCGGGTCTGTCACTGATGCAAACTGAAGGGAGTCCAGCACTCTCTCCTGTTGGTGTCTTGATATCCGATCGGATTTCAGAAGTCTCTTGGCAGATCCCGCTATCTCTCCCCTCTTCTTTGATGGAATGGAGAGGCGGCGTGACTGTAAGTTCCAGTGAATTCCAAGCCATTGAAACTTCTGAGCTGGAGAAAGTCGAGACTTTTTGACATTGATCTTGAATCCCAGATGTTCCAGGAACTGGATCACTTCTTTGGAAGCTTGCATGCACTCCGTCTCGGATGCTGCCCACACCAGCCAATCGTCCAGGTAACCCATTACCTGAACACCCTTTAGGCGTAGTTGATGAACGACTGCGTTTGCAAGCTTCGTGAAGATCCTTGGGGCTATGTTTAGCCCGAAGGGCATGGCTCTGAAGACATATTGTTTCTTCTGAAGCCTGAATCCTAGGTAGGAGGAAATTTGACGATTGATTAGGATATGCCAATAGGCATCTGCCATGTCTATTGAGACTGTGTATTCCTTCTTGGG
The DNA here is from genome assembly GCF_036898095.1 of Palaemon carinicauda. Lineage (NCBI taxonomy): Eukaryota > Metazoa > Arthropoda > Malacostraca > Decapoda > Palaemonidae > Palaemon > Palaemon carinicauda. The sequence continues at coordinate 95,784,376 of NC_090753.1, read as the reverse complement.
CAATAGGGTCCTTATGTGTTGAAGGGTTAACATCCTGAACTTGTAGTTTACTATGAACTTGTTGAGTGGCGACAAGTCCAAAATGACTCTGAGTTTGTCTGAGTCCTTCTTGGAAACACAAAACAGCCTTCCTTGGAATTTGATGGACTTTGCCCTCTTTATCACTCTTTGCGCAGGAGTTCTCGAATGTATTCTTCCAGAACGGGGGTGGAGTGTTGGAAGAATTGAGGGAAAGATGGTGGAGCTACATTCCAGCTCCACCCCAGTCCGTTCTTGATTAGGCTTTGGGCCCAGGGATCAAAGGTCCAGCGATCCCGAAATAAGTAGAGTCTTCCTCCTACCTGAAGCATCTCACTTTTGCTGCTGACCGGAGGACTTGCCTCCTTGACCGCGTCCTCCTCTATTGCCTCTGCCTTTTGAGGGGCGTCTAGAAGAACCTCTAAATGTTCCTCTGGCTTTCGGCCGAAAGGTAGTAGACAGCCTCTCAAAGGCTGGAGTAAAGGCTGGTGACTATGTCGCCAACTGCTGGGGTACCAACTGGTAGGTAGTAGGAGGTTGTGCTACCACCTGGGGCACCGCGGTTGCGGGAAGTTGTTGTTGCCGTTGTTTATAATCATATACTGTAGTTCCAGCCGGCATATGCCGGCAGGGTAGCACCAGGGTACAGTTCAGTCAATGTATAGTTGACTGTAGTATAGGCCGGCAGTTCGCCGGCTGTCAGCATTCCATGCCAGCCAGCAACAGGTGTTTATACACAGCGGTCGGCAACCTCTCCGGCTGTCGGCAGCTTGCCGGCTGTCGGCAGCGTGCTAGTTGCCGGCAGCTAGCTAGAGCTGCCGGCAGGGTAGAACCCAGTGGTACCAGCTAATAGAGAGAGAGAGAAAGCATAGATAGAAGGATGGTGTAAGAGCTCTGCCTTTCAACCTTCTTCCAGAATGAGTGTTCAAAAGGAAGGGGAGAAAGTGTCATTCAGGCTTCCAACCATCCACAACTATTACCAGTCTCTGCCGGCACAGTTTATGAATGGCAGTCCAAGAGAGGACTGAAAAACACTCTACAGATAAGGGATCTTCTGCTGGCAGCCGGCACCGCCGGCCCAACTCCCCCGGAGCACTATGTCCGTAAGGGAGAGTTGAGTGACTGTACGACATGGACAGAAACCCGAGCCATTCCCACAACCTGCCGGCAATCGGCTCGATTGTAGGACGATGGCCAAGAGTTTGTGATAGCTAGGCCATCACTAAAGGACAGAATGGGGAGGGATGAGGGTCCTATTGAGTGTGGGAGGAGCCAGCAGGTTGCCAGTCCTACCTCACCTAACGAACTCTGTTCCAGTATTAAAGCCAACCCAGGTGGCAGGAGAATTATATTCTCAAGCCTAGGGTCAACTAATACAGCAAAGGGGCCGGCAGCACCCTCGCTGCCACCCCTAAACAGTAGAGGAACAGAGTTCTAGTACCAGAGTCGCCTAGGCAGTAGAAGAATTCTATTCTTCAGCCTAGGGTCTGCCAGCACAGGACTAGTCAGCTAGACCACAGGGAGAAGATATCATATATAAAGCCTTCAAGTGTGGTCTAGAGAGGTCTAGCCTCCTATGCCGGTAGCCTAGTCCAGCAGGGGAATGCTATTCACCCTGTTAGCCAGCCACCGGCAACAGACTAAATACTCTGAGGTTCTAACCAAAACCCAAAAACCTGCCTCTGCAGTTACAGGGAAAGGACATAAAACCCTAGCCTAATCATGCTTGAATTACAGCTCAAGGAACGATAGACTAGGGTTATAGCCTAGGCTAACTCAGAGTGTAGAAGAGATTGCCCTTAAATCTCCATAGGAGATAAGTGTCGTTTTATTAATGGATTAGAAGATATCTATCTCTGTCTGTATCAATAAAAACGACACATAAGGGCAATCGGGGAACATGTTTGAAAGTATACTAAAGCCACTAGGCTAGTAGCCTAGTGGCAGTGAGAATCGTTTACCTAAATCACCGAAACTTTCTCGTATATTATCTTGGAAGAGGAAAATTTTTGCTATCAATTTATCTTACATGTATAAAATACGCCTAAGGCTTCATTAAAATTATAACACTAGGAAAATCTATTATATCATGCATGAAAATACTAAAACTGAACGCCTAGGCTAGGAAGCCTAGCGTAAACACGGTTGTTACCTAAATCGCCGAAGCTGATATCAATACTATCGGCATAATATAAAGAATTCCTAGCAATGAAGGCTAAATAGCTAAAGATATTTAAGCTATTAAAGCCGGGAAGGTCGTTCTGGCTAACTAAATGACTCATGCGTTACGAACGACAGTGCCCATGACGCCTCCGGCTTAGGCAACAGCTCTTGCAACGTTAATTTAACTATAATTCATATCAAAATAAGGCAAGAGCTTACATTTATACAATGTAAAGATCAATACTCAACTTTCCAGAGGCAGATGAGGCTGGAGAAAGCATGATTAATCAAAAAAACTTCCAAAATAACGAGAGAGCACAGGAAAATCACCGAGCAATGGCGCTACTATGAAAGGAATAAAGATGGCGGACGGATATGACGTCATCTAGAGACTCCCCTTTCGTTTTCTTACCACTTTTCCCCCTCGAAGCGTAAACGCCATTA